>NC_051178.1:166631102-166719303 GCF_013339695.2 Rhipicephalus sanguineus | reverse complement strand
GCAAGTAAAGAAGATGCCTCAAAGCGCGGTGCATATAAACTTGAAGGGAGGGTGCCGAGCACAAGGGAAGCTCGAGGGGTAGTACCACACCATCAGCGGTGTGTGTGGTACGCGCTGTCCTCCGAGTGCCTTCACGGCGGTGGCGTATTCAAATGCTCTCAGACTACATTTTCCGGCGCGGCGACTTGACGAGTGCCTGCGGAACGAATTCGGTCATCATCGCACGGTACGCGGTGCGGTGTCACTTATGTGTTCTCTTTTTTTCTTTTCTTTTTTGCTGCGCGCATGTTCGTCGTCGTCCTTTCAACTTCACCGCGAAACCCCCGTACAGAGTTGGCCATCTAAGCAGTAAAAACGTTGATGTCATCTTTTGAAAAACAATTCTTTTTTTCACTGTCCCCCTTTTCCTATCACCTGCCTCTACACTGATCTTCAGTTGAGCTCGGCTTCTGGGGCAAAAAACGCTTTCAGTGGGGGATTCTCGAAATACATCAGTAGACCGGAAAACTTTGTTTGTCACAGGCCGTTTCATTTAGAAAAGCATAGAGCTGCGACAAACGGAAACTGAGGCACACAACAAGCGAGCGGTGACAATGAACTGTTCACTGATTAAACAAAAGGAAAGATGTGAGCAAGATAAAAATCCAACGCGAGAATGATAGCCAAAGGTGCAAGAACCACTGATCGAACGTCGTTTCGACGTCAAAACGAGGGCAAAAACACAGTGCGTGTTCCATCGTCTCTTCACAGCCGCAGGAATCCCAGATGGAGGTACTTCGGAATCACTTCTTTGGCGAGTTGGTGTTTACTAAACATATTGTATTAGCGCAAAGTTTGCAACAGAAAGAAAACAGAAGAAGGAGTGGAAACAAAGGCAGGCGCCTGTCTTTTTAGGGGCGAAGCTCCTTAAGGCGGCACCCGTTCGTCCCTCGTAGTTGTCGTAGTCATAGTGCGTAACCAATCGTAACGATAGTACCAGATCTTGACCTCCAAGGTGGTGCCGGTGAAAGATTTTTCCTGTGCGTTGTTGAACAATAAAAAATTCGCAGCGTGCTCGTTAACTAAAAGCCGAATTCTTCTGTCTCTCATTCCCCATTAGCAGCCATTGGCATGTTCCAGTAGGAAACGTTAGTAGAAGTAGAAGTGTAAGTGTTAGCTAAAAGCCGACTTCTTCTGTCTCTCATTCCACTAGCAGCCATTGTTTACCTCCAAGGTAGTGCCTGGTGAGATTTCTCCTGTGCGTGATTAAACAATAAAAATTTTGTTCAAAGCGCCGTTGATTGATGAAATATACCAACGAAAGACGCCAGATGTTTTCTAAAAGCAAAACGAAAGAACGCCAGATGTTTCTAAAGCAAAACGAAAAGACGCCAGCTGCTTAACGAAAGACGCCAGATGTTTCTAAAGCAATGATTTTCTAAACAATGAAAATTCACAGCGTACATGTAAAATTAAAGTGAGCTGCAAGTCGTCA
Source organism: Rhipicephalus sanguineus (assembly GCF_013339695.2). NCBI lineage: Eukaryota > Metazoa > Arthropoda > Arachnida > Ixodida > Ixodidae > Rhipicephalus > Rhipicephalus sanguineus. The sequence continues at coordinate 166,717,829 of NC_051178.1, read as the reverse complement.
TAACTCATCGAACCTTTAGTATAAACGCGCCCGATCTCACGTCGGTGATGATGTACTGGGCAGAATTCACGGTAGATTCACGGTTTACCGATGAACCTCCGCAGCTTCGCCCACTCATCATCATTCACTACGTGGATATGCTGTGATTTTATTTCCCCTCCCCTTCTTCTGTTTCCTCTCTTTTTCGAACTTTGCGCTAATACAATATGTACAGATGGATGTTTCTAACCAGAGGTGGCACATCATAACACTGAGTCAATGTAGGAGAAGTGCGGTTGAGTTTGACGCTTCGTGGATGGATGGAGTCTATAGGAAGATGAGAGTTCGAGACACTCTGCTTGGTCGCAAGGGTCGCGGCAATCACCCAGTTAGAGAATGAGCTTGCACTTAGTACTTGTGCTTACAAGTATAAAAAGCGTCATATTTGTCACTCGATCACTGAGTGATCACCGAGTGACCAGCCACTCGATCACCGGACGTTCAATAGAGTAAAACAGGGCAGAAATTTTTGCACTTCTTGATTAACATATAGATTTCGCTAACTGAATACACTATAGGACGTTCATTATGTTTGAGGTCATCTACAGAACTGCGTATCTCTTTTCCCTAAGCGTACTCGTGTATAAAACGTTGTGTTGCATGTTCTCTGTACTTATATTGTGTTATACACACAGCTGGTGTCATACCCAGCGCTATATTTTGTTACATTTTTCCTTCTCTCTTTGTATTATCCTGTATTGTTTTCTAGGAGATAAAGTAGCCGGTGCCGCCATAGAAGGGCCGACCACTCGTATTAACCACTCTAATAAATTAAAGTGATACCCTCTTGACCTAAACTCTCAGGTATTTTGATAAGCTGCTATCAAAAGAGATGAAGCGGTCGCAGCCGTTGCACGGACTGTATTATGTGTATTGTGGCAATTGTGCCAACCTGTACTAGCTTGCACTACGCAACCGATGAAGGGTACCTCAGCCGAAGAAAAGATAAATTGTTGGCATTTTGGTTTGCCCCTGTGCTGAGAGGGGGCAACCGGACTTGACGGCATGGACTCGAGCAGAACATTCAGGTAAGCCACTATCCTTGTTCTCTACGTTCCCATAAAGGAAAAAGGCGTCTTTGGCAATCTACTGCCCCATTGTGATCGGGAATCCGGTGGCACGTCTGCAATACACCGGGCAATGCGACAGCTCTCTCTTTTGGGTGGGAGCTAGTGTTAGAAGAAGATGTGCTTGGTTCCACATTAGTGACGGAACTGGCCTTGCTTTGACGTACTTCTCTGGTATGCTTTCGCAAATGATTACGGAGAGATGTTTGCCTCCCTGCATTACGCGGCGCGGTGCTCAAATTAGGTGGCCCCCCTACTGCTGCCTATTGCGGGAATAAGTAAAATGAATACGTTAGTATGCAGCAAAATATAGAGCAACCAAACGGATTGGAGTGGCTTTCTATAGCACGAGTGTAAAGAGTATAGGTAGTAAGCAGGGGTATGGTCAAATGGAATGGAAATCGTGCGGTTATCAGAAATACACCTCCGGCTGCACCAAGTTGGCACGTGTATATATATATATATATATATATATATATATAATATATATATATATATATATATTGTGTGTGTGTGTGTGTGTGTGTGTATGTAGTAAAAGCTCATTAATTCAACACTCGTTAATTTGGTGATATTTGGTCGAAATCCGGTTAATTCGCTCGATTCCCGGAACTCGCCGAGAACGAAGCGCCGCGACTATGCGGCGCAAAGCAGCGAAAACAGCGTTCGCGGACAGCGAAAACGACCGAGGGCTTTCAGAAACATGTGGTCGCCGTACACAATTACGTCGTTGGTACCTTATAAGGTATGTGTTCAAAGGACCTTTCGGCTTAAGACGCGGGTCTTGAGCCGCGTTAACATTGTGAACGAAGTCGCAAATGACGAAAATTGCGGCTTTTGCACGGCTCTTATGCAAAACCATTTCTCGATATATGTATTCCTCAAGAAAATGACAGTGCACTGACCAAACAGTTATTTGTTAATTGTTTTCTTGATATTTTCGGTAATTCGGGCATTCCGTTCATTCGGACAGTTTTTCCGGTCTCGTTAAATTCGAATTGACGAGGTTTTACTGCATATACATTGAAGCTCTCCCTGGATTCGGTTGTGTTATAGGTGCTCAAGTGAAGAGGACGAACACAAAAAAAGACAAAAAAAACGCTGCTTTATCGCCAACGTTGCGGCCGGGGACCGGCCTTCGTCAGGGCTTACCTGATATGCCCTGACGAAGGCCCGTCCCCGGGCGCTACGTTGGCAACAAAACACCGTTTTCTCATTATGTTGTCTCATTAGCGCGGCGGTGTGAACACGCATCGCCATTGGTGGGAGACACTTTTAATAGTGGAACTGGTAAGGCTTTTCGCTGTGCCGTGTTATAGGTGCTCAAGTGACTGAAACATCTAGTCACATGACTGAAATCACATAACATCACGTAACAACTTGTCACATGGCAAAAAAATCACGTAACATCGCTTAAGAGCTAGTCACGTGGCTAAAATCACGTAACAACTGGTCACGTGACATATTCCCGCCAAGAACCGCGTAACAGCTAATCAAGTGGCCAAAAACCACATCACCAACAGCTAGTCACGTGGCATGTGCTTAGTGTGGGGAACCGACCGTAACCAGAGAAGGATAGTCATGCCTAGACTTACTTCGTACTACTAGCAAAATTTTAGCATTTCTAGCAAGAGCTTGCCATCATTAGCAAAAACTTACAAAAAGCTAGGCCAAACACAATCTCCGCTGTTTGTTCCGTCCTTGCGCCACTAGAACAAGCTGCGCTTTTTTTTTTGAAGGCTAAGCCATTCATACTGTTAGCCAGTGATGCGCGCAACATGAGAGTTGGGAAGCGCAGCCGTCGAGGAAAGCGGTAATTAATGAATGCTAGCGCTAACGAACGAGAGCCAAAGAATAATGTTCTCTACGGCGGATTTCTTCTCTTTTTATTTTGCGTCCTCGCTCTTTAGCTTTCATTCTGCATGTTTCCTGAACACGTATCTTCCGTTTCTATTTTCTGTCTCTACGTTTTTTCTGAGCACGAAAATTAGTAAGAGAAAAAGAAGTTGTGGGCAGGAGGCTGTGTAAGCAGTAAGTACTATATTATCTTGCTATTTACGTTTAAAAATTGAGCCGGGGCAGCCTTCTATCTCAGTAATTCTAAAGAAGCGTTACTTAACTTGGTCAAGCTGCGTAGTCGAGGTGTAATATTTGCCGCTTACGCATTAGCATATAAAGTGGCTGTCATTGTTTAAAGCATGCAACGTGTTACAGCCGCTGCTCTAATTAGATTTTAACGTAGCCCCGCTCGCGTCGCCTCTTTCGAAGCGTTTGCGGGATACACGAAAAGACGGAGCGATATAACGCACGCGAAGATTCCCTTCATTTCGGGAACATCCATTGATAATTTGCGCCTTATAAGCGTGAGCAACAAAAATGAAAGTAACTAAACGCGAACACTTGATGCTTTATCATGATTTTCGCTCTACTAAGACCTCCTTCCACAGCGCGGGGCTTATGTGAACTTTCGTGATTGTTATGCTAATGATAACCAAACCTTGGTTCCTTTGTTCGGGGGTGTGCCTGCACTAAGGTGACTCGCCAGCTTTCCACCACAAAAGGCACGCGGCTCCCCCATAATATCTGGAAGGGGAACAAATTATGATTGGTGTTAAACGAAACACTCCTTGATGTAAACGCAGTCGATAAAACGTATGCGCGAGCGCACCGCGGTCACGAAGTTTCCGTGGCGCACAAAATGTTTTAGTGCAGAAACCCGCATGGCGTTTTCTCCTCTATCGAAGTATACTGCGCGGTAGACAACACGGACAACTAGAAGACGGGGACAAGCACAGTCCCCGTCTTCCTGTTGTCCGTATTGTCTACCGCGCAGTATACTTCGATCATGAATCACCAACTTGCCCAGTCTTCCACTTTCCTCCTCTGTTCGGCTCAATCTGGACTATCCAGAATTCAAACGACTGCACTTTGCTAAGTATAGATTGCCGTAGCCTTCAAAATAATTCATCTACCTACGGCAATGAGACAGACGGCTGCGCCGCTTGAAAAGCGTGCGGCAGTGAGGAAACTATTACGAACGTGGTCGCTGCCGTTCCCCACTATACCACACGCGCAGGAAGGCAGCCAGCCAGTGACTACTGCATTGGCCTAGGGAACTTTCATAAATGTAAGCCAGCGTTTGAGAGTGTGTGTGTCTGTGTGCGTGATGGGGCTGCAAGGGTTGCTCCGTCTCGTCAGCTAGTCGCTTTCTAAGCAAGCAATCCTAGAATACCGGTTAACTTGTATAGTTAAGATGTCAATCTAGGCGCTGCTAAAGATTACACGTTAAAGTGGACTGTTAGCGAGACTTGTGGGCGCTTCCAGGGCCCGAATTCACAAAGCTTTGTCTTGCCTACGCAATTTCTTAGCCAAGAATTCTCGTATCTCGAGGGATTACGATAGCAATGGTAGGAATTTAACTTACCAGCCACTTTTGAGGGCAAGGAGGCAACGCGAAAGCCGATCAAACGACAAGGAAAGAAAGAAGTGCGCGCAGGTGATAGCAAGGCTGCACGCGAAGCGTCTAGTATCGAGGGTATACGATGATACCCAATGTATTTTCGCTGCATCTCAACTTCCAGTTCCGGGCGTCTGCTACAGCTCTTACGTGTTGCCGCAGACGTCCTGGGGTCTTGCGCGAAGCCCAGTGCTCGTGTTTCATCGATGACCATAGCTAACAAAAATCTAGTTGCTCGATGGCGTTAATAATCCGTGCGCTATCCCGTCAAGTGCAGGCGAACAACGCTCCAGACGCACTGCATCTTTAAACCGCGAGTAAATTGAAACATTGAAGGTTTGAAGATGTGACCGAAACGTCTCCCCCTGTTTACCACAACCAGTTTAGTTACATTTTCATGAAGCTGCGCTGCCACTAAACTAACTAGGCATGTTCGAGCACGGTATGGTGGTTGCCATTAGGGCGTTTTGTAGCTAGACGTAAAATTCTGCATTTCTTACGAAGATCTCAGTACAAGACATAGGAGCGGCTTTTGAGCCTACGGAGAACTGTACAGAAATACAAACCAGCAGTAAGAAAGGTATCATAGCGTAATGCCGCAGGTCCGATTCACCGCAGCATTTTGACAGGGCTGGAATGAGAGAGCAATCGTACACGCTTAGATATGTGCACGCGTAAAACAAGGAAGATTCGTCGGGAGGTTTCTACGTGCTAATGCTTTTCAGAAAACACGGCGCAGTCACTTCGTCCTTGCGGAGTTTGCGTGAGCAAACATAAAAGAAGCGGTGTTGTCTCGGCCTGAAGTGACATGACTACACATGCGCCTGGATTCGCAGGGCGCGCGTGCTGCGCGTTCGCACGATTAATATTAAGAAAAAAAAAAGAGACGGCGTTCGCGATACTTACTAACGTCTATGGGAGCGAAAGCCATACAAAAGCGAGCGAACGTGTGATTGTGCTTATATATGAGAATTGAAGCAAATTAAGTGAGTAGCGATTTGTTTAGTGAAAGTTTATTTAAACGACAATAATGGAAACACATTGAATATTCAATTAGTGAAAGTGACATTAGTGACAGTCAATTAGCGATAGTTAATCAGTGATGTCGCACTCGATACAAAGTGCACGGTAATATAGCCCCATTTGATGGCTTTAAGCTTCGAGTCACCTTAGGCGAATGCATTAGGATCCCGAGTTTTTTCTTCTTTTTTTTGATCGACTTTCACCTGACGTCTTGAATTACGTGTCTTTCGAGGGAAAGATAATATATATACAATGAAGTAAGTGTTACAGTGGCCAGCTCTCTTCTGAAACACTGCAGCGGTGGTCGAGTCGTTACAGCGTCAGACTATAATGCGGGAGGTACTGGGTTCGATTCGCAGTGTCGCCAAGCACCCACGTTTTTTTTTTTTAATGGAAAAATGGATAGCACGGCCTGAGGTTATGTGTTGCGAGCACTCTTTTCTTGAGAAGGTGGCCTTTCCGCTCTCTTCTTTCACGCCCCTTTATACCCAAATGCGTTTCGCCGTGCTCCCTCACGGATTATAGAAATAAGAGTATCTTTTTTTTGCTCTAACCACTACTATCGCAAGGGTGCCCAGTCCCGAAACCCAATTATCATACCTGGGCATTACTTTTCCCGACTCTGGCTATTCGACTGCCGGTCAGACATCGCGGTGTTTTCAATAACATCAGGAGACACGCGGCGGCCAAAATGCTTGCGGCCAAGATGACTGCCATTGTCGGGACACGTTTGCGTGCTAGTTGGGTGGGATTCATTACAAGCAGCTGCGCAAAACGACAGGGACAGAGAGAAAACACACAAACACAGTGATGTGTTTGTGTCTTCTCTCTCGGTCTCTGTCGTGTTGCGCAGCTCCGTGTAATGCCTCTGTCAATGGCTATAAAGGACTCCAGCAGGCTATCGAGTTCTGAGGAGAGGGCAAAACAGTACGCCTGGGAAAACATTACGGCAAATTTATTTGCGTCATAAAGGGCTACTCTTCCCTTGGTAAGTACATGAAAATTTTAAACGCGAGTTTATTCTTTATCAACAGCAGTTACAGTATAGATGACAGGTGAACAAACAAAAATCCGCGTATTCAGCTTGACTAGTTTTGTGCCCTTAATAGTAATTGGCAACACGTATGACAATACGTAGAGATACCACGCACATATGTAAAAGTATGTACAGCCACGGGCGACAGCTTGGTTCTCCTGGTTGAAGTCGCCTAGTCTGTTGTACATATTAGACAAACGCAATGTGTAGAAGCAATGTTACACAGAGGAGCTGTCCTATAAACTTATTTTCTGGTTGGTTGCATAGTTCCCAACTTCTTGCTGAGAACTGTACGTTGTTAAGTGAAACATCTTGTTTGAATGCACATATTTTTTGTAAGGTTACAATAATTTTTGCGCAGTAGAAAACATATTTGAGAAATGATAATGAGATAGAAAAAGAACTAGAAATCAAATAGCAAAATTTTTATGAAAGTTACACTAAACAAAAAAAACGTAAGTTTTTTTAAAAGATACATGCATACATACATACATACATACATACATACATACATACATACATACATACATACATACATGCATACATGCATACATACATACATACATACATGCATACATACATACATACATACATACATACATACATACATACATACATACATACATACATACATACATACATACATACATACATACATACATACATACATACATACATACATACATACATACATACATTGAGTAGTAGTTAATAGGATGAACTGCTATAAAACAACGATGCTGATACACGCAGTCTTGAGCACATGAGGTTTCAAGGCAGTAACTTACAAGAGAAATCTCTCACCACTCTTATGTGCCAACTCGGCATTTCTCGAACCCTCTTGGAACAATTTCATGTATAGTTTCTGCTTCTGCCCACTCACAAGCAGTTTTTATACATTTTCGTGGGCGGCAGCCTACGACGATATATAAGAAAAGAGCCCCCGACAATGTGATGTCAAGGAAAAACGCAATGCATCACATTCTGGTACATGTCTGCAAGATGACACATAGTTTAATTACATAGTCCGGCATATTGACAACACTATAACAAGCCATGTCAGGTGACGTGGGCTGGAAGACTGGCACAGCTCCGACAAATTCTCGACAATACATAAATAAAACAATTCCCTGTTACTAAGCTCCTCGGTACAAATAATGCTGTTGTTAACATGTAAATACCCTATTGCTTCTTCTGAAAACACTCCTCAAAAAGGTTTCAAAGTGTGCACATGTGCCGACTTCCTTCAAATGAGAGACTGCTGTATATCAGTCCCTCATTTCGCTTCAAAAAAATTTCAGTGCACTGCTGGGCAAGGAATGTGATGCAAAGATTCAGTACCTTGCATGTATATCTTGCTGCTGGCCTCAGCTGCAATGTTGATCAGCACAAATGGGCAGAATAACATTTTATAATGTGCCACGACAAAGTAATTATGTTTCAGGTGCATGAAACATGGACAACAATAAAGGAATTTAAGAACATTTACCTGGCACAGTTTACAGAATCTTAAATATATTTTCATGGAGCTATCACAGCTTGTCTGAATATAGTAGTAATGGTTATCAGCCTTCAAATTTGTTCGAAGTCGCCAGTTTCAAGTTCAGAGCACACCAGCAGCCCTCTTCAGGCTAAACCACTGCACAGGCGCATCAAAAGGCATAAGTAAATGCATGCATAGTCACCATACAAAAAGCAATAAATACTTTCAGCAGTAATATGAGCAAAGCTGCATAGATGATAAAATATTTACAGAGTATACAAGTACATTATAGAGAAACATATGGCAGCAAACACTATATGAAAAAAAAATTAAAACTTACACAGTAAATGCAGAAAGGTTGACCGTTGAAGAGGACAAGCATGCGATATGACAACATTACACAGGTGCTAAAGCCTGTTGGACATACTAGGAATAGTGACGCTCCTTTTGCATCTAAATAATCCGCGGAAAATGACTTTCCAGAGCTTATATCTACATAAAACCATTTGTGCTATAATAATGCATGTATCCTGAACGCCTATATAGACCAAAAGCAAAACTACGCGCTTCAATGGTTTCATTCGTGCACTACCAAACATGAAAACCCGGTTTTGGTTGCCGACCATGGCTGCTGTTTCTAATGGCAGTGAAATGCAGAGACACACATGCACTTTGAGTTACGTGCATGTTAAAAATTCAAGGTAGCCGAAATTAATTTGCACATTACCACTACAGTGTGATTTACATTAACGTCAAGGTTTGGTATATTAAATGCAGAATTTCATTAATTTTGAATCCTCAGGTGCAAGGAATTGCTGAATGATGCACTGCTCAACGATTAAACTGCAGCTGTGCAGATTCTCACCATACAATTCAAGCTGTTCCAACTATCACAATGCATTCTTTCTGTTGACATGCACTTTGAACAGAAGGACACAGTCACTGGTAGTCGCTCTCTACTTGTTGGCCTTGTGTGTTTTGTCCGAGATACACTGTGCAATTACATGACAGTGGGGCACCTGATCCCATGGCACTGCTGGAACATAGAAAAATACAGATGATTGTTACAACCATGCTATGTGTAAAAATCGACAGCTGATATGTGCGAAAAAGTCTAGCTGTCGTATTTTCAGAATCCAGTGACAAGTATTAAATATAATAAAAAAACAAGGAAAAAAGGTCTGAACATAGAGCCACCAACAATGAAGACCTTGAAAAATTATTTTATGATATAAATGTATACCTACGATGTTCATTTTGAAGGCAACAAACTTCTGCCTAATAGTGAGACATCAGCCAATAAAGTATCTTCTATTTCGACTTTACACTAGGTGCAAGAAGCCGACCAAAAATGAGTTTACTATGCTACACTCTAAGAAAAAATCAAGTATTTGTGGAGTATTGCTACCCCACAACTATAACGTCATCCACCTCACGTACTTTCCACGCGTTATCACCACGGTCCCGGGACTTCCGGGTCACGAATGACGCGCGTGTTATCAAAGTGACATAGCATTCTTGACAGAAAAGCGCCAAGAGCGAAGTTTTGATAAAAGGAAATGCGAGCAAGCAAGATTTTGATCATTGCTGTGTAGCAGAAATACTCCCAAATAGACGATTTGTTCCTAGAGTGTACTCATGTATTTCTATGTTACAAGACAACAGTTATTGTTCATCACTTTAAAGTTATCTAACATAGCCACCTCATCATACAGTGTGAAGGAGCAATTTTGAAGGCTTGAAAACACAAAGCATTATTGGATTATGTGTGTTTTTGTTGCTCGAAACGGTTTTTCCTAACAAAATTACACTTTGCAAAAAATGCACTTGATTAGGAGAAATGATTCCGAGCAACAAACACACTCATAATCCATAAATGCTAAATGCATGTTAATGGGCTCTTATGGCTTCCACAAACACTCACCATCATTATTGGATTATGTGTGTTTTTGTTGCTCGAAAGGGTTTTTCCTAACAAAATTACACTTTGCAAAAAATGCACTTGATTAGGAGAAATGATTCCGAGCAACAAACACACTCATAATCCATAAATGCTAAATGCATGTTAATGGGCTCTTATGGCTTCCACAAACACTCACCATCATTATTATTGATGTCACTGCCATGCCGGACGGATACGCTGTGTCCTGCTCAGAACACCAAAGGTGCACTGTATGACCTGTCTTGCATGGGTGGGGGCTGCACTGCACTGCTGCTCAGCTGGGCCAGCCACGGACGGGAGGGTGAGCACCCATGGCTCTCAGGCATAGTGAGAGTGACCTTGAGAGATCAACAAGCGTATACTCAGGACACATACGATTTGTAGAAATAACCGTGCCACTATGCAATTGTGCTGAGAACATGTACGGCGGAAATACAACGTGCCACAACATTGAAAAAAGATAAGCTACGGCAGGTAAAATGCGCATTTACTGCTCCTGTGTGGCCTGAGGCTTGAACTAGAGTTCTTTCTCCCTGCATGTTGCGAACAGCCAGGCGATTTTCTCCCGCTTGCAATTTCCATGCAGAACACTTGATACACTGTGAGTGACAGGCACAAGAGCTCAATAAGCAATAAAAGTACTTGTGCTATTTCAAAAGCACAACTTTCCAGTCTCACATCTATGAAGTAAAATTCATAAGCTGTAGACTTTACACTTTCGACATTGTCAATTCTATTATAATTTGCTTCTCTTTACGCGTCCAATTAGCATCGCTGTGTGAAAATAATACAAGCATCCAATGTTAGTAACAATGTTTTGGTTGTGAAGGTGTGCACATTAACCGGTGTTTACTGTGGTTAAACAGCTAAAACACCTAAAAAAACTAACCTAGCAACCAGCCATTATGCAGTTTTCTACCCTTGAAGCTCCCAGGCAGAGCACAGTCCATCCAGATGAGGCTGTCATGCGTGCTTCCAGGCCCCTTTGAGGTCGGCTGGATGATGACACCCCCACCGTTGCAAAAGACTTGTAGATTTAGGGAGCACAAGTCCTTCCTATTTCTGTACAGGTGCTCCAAGTCATAAGGTGGCTTGATTTGCCAGTGCTTGCAATCGATGTATCCCACGACCTTACGAAAATCTGCAATCTGTGAAGAGGCCAAGAAGGATATATTAAAAAAGCCATCATTGAAAGCGCTCTTAATACATATTTGGCAGAAACACAAAAATTATCGCTTAGTCATAGCTATCAAGTATGCTTTATTCAATTTGAAACAAACTGAAGCCCCATGTAAGCTTTACATACTGTAATGTATATGTCCTGGTAAAGTATAGTGCTGGCAAGGGCTGGCAAGGCAAGGCACAATCGGGCTGGCAAGGCACAATCGCGTGCCACGCCCTTGTGTTTCTTCGATGGTGATCGTCGTTTTTAGTGGTTGCGACAGCGCATGCAGCACCCGTAATTCGTATTAAGGAACGTTTTTTTTTTTCGCAACTCCCATATACGTCTCCGTCAACAAAGCTCAGGGATACAAATCATACAAGCTTCAGCAGTTGTTCCACCACTGGCAGCGTTGACTGCATGATCACTAACAAACATATCTAAACCGAGACAGGGTATCTAATTCTCTGCTCTACCTAACAGGATGGCATCTTTTTGACTGGACAGGCCTGACTGACTTAAGGCATGGGGCATACCTAGTGTCCCCATTTACAGCAGACCTGTTACGGTCGAGGTTCACAATGTGTCGTAGATAGAAAATTATCATCATCATGAACCGGCACGCGCTCAATCGCGTCCCCACGATCCGAAGGCGAGCGTCGTAAATACCCGGTTATCCAGGCACGCTAGCAAAGCATAGCATAGCCTTGTGTAGTATACTATAGCAAGGGGGTGCGAAACGTAACTCCGGGTGAGGAGGACAGATGTGAGGTAAAGGAGGAGGGAAAGGAGGAAGGGAGAAAGAGTACATAGAGAGAGAGATGGAAAGAAAGGGAAGAAAGGGTGAAAAAGGTAGGAGGCGAGGAAATGACTACACAGCGAAAGAGAAAAAAAAAAGAGAAAGACATAAAAAGAAAGTGAAAGGCAGAAAAGAAAGAAAGGAAAGAAAGACTGGAAAAGATAGAAATACAGAGAAACAAATATACACAGTGAGAAAAAGATAGAAATATACAGATTGAAAAAGATAAAAAAGGAAAACAAACATATCCACGCATTGTACAACATAGCAAGGGGTGGAAAAGAGACATGTGAGAGGGCAAAAGCCAAGCCAAGCCAGGGCGAGCTATGAGCTATAGGTGCCCACCAGCTCTGCTGTGACCCAGCCTCGCGCAACCTAGTGCAAGCTGCGCTAATTTTTTATTATTAGAAATGACGGCAACGTCTTCCCCCCCCCCCCTCTCGTGAACATGCTTATGAGGATGCATATGGCCTCAACAACTGAGCAGAATCAAGACAATTATCTCGAAAACAGCAACGTACGCTACAATTGTTCATCAGTCATACCACCTGGCTCCTCAACATTAACGCCTCCTTCACCTTAACTTCTTTCCCGTTTTATGACTTAAGCCGAAACTCAATCCGTCGACAGAATACACGTGTATTGAGCCCTCAGTATTTCCGATTCCTTCCCCACAATAATTGTTCTGCCGAAATAGACGATCTACGGAGACTGCGGGCAGAAGTGGCTGTAAGACCTTCGCTAAGGCAGGCCTTCGCTCCAACACGAGATGAACGAGTGAAGAGGTGTTCCATGCTGCGTAGTGGAACATTCCCCGCTTACCATGGCTCGGCCGAAGAACGAGCTCTACTAAGTAATGAATTTTAAGGCTGTGTTCACGCTATAGAATCTTTCATATGCAACGAACGGAATTGCCCCTTCACCGACACTCAGCATCATTCACACCGCATGCCCACTGCGCCGCAGGAAAGCGATATGTTGTTGAACGTGAGAGTTGTTGTAAACTATTGTTGCTGTTTTTCATTTCTTTGTTAAAAATCCTACTAGCAAAACTGGCATATTGCATGTGGTGCCGGTATGGTTATAAATTATTTTTGTGCTGTTCTCCTTTCTTTGTAGTTCCACTCCTGGGTCATGCTGGTCTGCAGTATTTTGAATAAATAAATAAATAAAAATATTACTGCAGGCGCCAACAGCACTGTAAGCGCTAACTTACAAGCATGCGCAGTAGATCCCATATGTTACCATTTCAGTAAAACAGCTCAGCTATCTCCACTCACGTGAAGATTGCTCGTTATTTTCCTTTTCTTTTTCTTTGTGTGTATTCGTAATTGTGCTGGTAACAAGGTTATTTGTTCGCGCTGAGAGATGCCGGTGGTAGGGGCCGCCAAAATCGGTCTGCAACCGTCCGGAGTACAAAGGGCTCTTGTGGCGGTTTTTGCCGTCGCCAAATTGGCTTCCACGCCGCTTTATGCACCGCATTCCTAAGTGCGAATTTCATATAGGTTGAACGAAGAGGAGACAGTGCCTAAGACAGGCGCCTTTGAAAAAGATAGGTTCTCCTATTGAAACGTCGGCCAGCCTGTCTGAGGCACTTGCTCCTGTTCGTTCAACCCATCCGCACTTTCTGTTTCCATCTGTCGAACTCCATCCTGAGTTAAGTGCGAATTCGTCATAAGAGCTGTCATGTACAAGCCTATCCAAGACAGTTCATAAAGGCATAGGCATTGGTACAGGGAGAACAGTTTTAATTCGGGAAAATAGCTTCAACACCACAACCGCTGCTACGTTTCTACTTGAGTACGCGTCACGCCGCAGGACAGGCTACACGGAGAAAAAGAAAAGGATTATAATGGCGCTGACGTTTCTGTCCCAAGAGCAGCACTAGCTCTATTATTGCCTTTGTGCAGATCTTAATCGTGCGTAACAAAGAAACCTATATTTACTACGACGGGACTTGTTTGTGCATGGTGCTGCATGTCTCGCCCTGCTCTTTACATTTCCGTATCTACCGATCCGGCTCCCTTTTTTTTTTTCCTTAACTCAGAGCACCCGTTTTGCATGGGCTTCCATCAGCTTCTTGGTCGGTGTCAGTCGTGGTTACCGTGCTGTTTTCGTTTGCACGTTAGGTCTGTCAACGTCGTCGAGAGTGAGGCTTTTCTCTAACGTAAGAGTAGTGAAAAATCCAGATTACGCACGCAGCCATTCTTTCCATGATATGTCGGTTGAAATTCCTGCTCCCCCCACCCTCCACAACACACTCACCCAGTCCTGTCAAGCGCGCAGAGGCACCTTGTTTCTCCCCATGGTTCCCCGGAATCAGTCCTGCGGCAACGTCCGACACTTCAGCGCCTTTATCAGCACGTGCATTTTTTTCTTTTACGACCAGCTTTTCCTTGTTACCACAAAGAGACACTCTAGTGGGCACGGCTGTCTACTGCAGGCGCTCTTTCGAGCCGAACCAGGAGGCGCGTCTGTCAAAGCTTGGAAAGCGAGATCCCCTGAGATAGCATTTTTTCCCAAGGAGCTTTTCACTTCGACAACGGCCTCTTTTTTGGTATGTTCATTTAGGGAACTTAGATTATCGACCGCTCTCTTTCTTCTTCTCGTATTCTTCTAGTTTCTGAGAGCCCTTGCGCACTCAGTTCTCAGCGTCCCTATTGCTGATTCATGTTAAAGAAGAAAGTGCTTTTTTATATCTGTGATTTATATTACGACTGAAAAAAAGAAAGCTCCTTCGTGCTTCGGTTTCGCTGTTCGGGGGTGTAAAAATACAATGGATGGCGTAAAAAGAGAAGAACGAATAGCAACTTACGATAATAGTTGACAAGTGCGTGTGAGAAATGAGACGGTAGTGTGTCACTAAATCATGGAAGTGAACCGCAGAAGCCTTGTAAGGAAAAAGGGCGAGCCAAAGCGAGGTACCTTTCACGAACTTCGCTCGGGCAAATAACGAGTCGACCGCGATAAACGAGTAGCGCCGTTCTCCCGACAATGGTGCGCAGACGGTAGAAAGCCGTACTTGCATGTGTTAAGGAGACTTGCTTTTTTTCACGCTCTCCTACGGCCTAGTCTTGTTCTAACGCGTGAAATATCTCGCCGAGTGCTTCGTACCACTCTTTCTGGCTCATGCGGTGGTCGCAGCGCTGACGAGAGCACGTTCCTCTTATTACATTTTATTTTATTCTCACGAGACACATCAAGTCACTTGTGCAAGTTCAGCGCTGTCGCAGCACTAAAGAAGGCTAAGGCGCAACTTCCTGCCTGGCGGTATGTCTAAGGCATGCCCAAAACGCGTTCGCACCAGCGAACAAATTTTTTACGCTCGGGAAAGCGTAAGACGCTCGTTTCGGAGCTCGCCGCTACGCTTTGCAGGTTTCGTAATGACGACGAAACTGCCGTATTATTAACGAGACACAGAAAAGTGCGTCTATTCAGACTCAGCATTACTCAAGCGTCATAATGTAATAAGGATTACATATACAGCTTATAAGCATGCTTCCTACTAGAGCGTAATAAGGCAAATGCGGTCGCCAGTTCAAATTCACGTGCGCTTGTAAAAATAAACAAAAAGACAGGCGTAGCTGGTGAAATATAATACAGAGGTATACTTCATGGCGTCTCTTGTTGCCTGTACGTTGCTTTCGAAGTTTATAGCCGATTTTTATGCGTTCAAATGCGATGAGGGTGCTTTTCAATTTTTCTGGGCCCGAAGTGATGACACATCATGCGCTGCCCTCAGACGTCTGCTTGGTCAAACGGCTACGCTTTTCTGAGTGTACGTGACTTCGTGCATTCATTGTGGACTCTCTCATGTTCGTGTAGTCACTTTTTGTTGTCCTTTATTTTTCATTTTTTAAATTTCCCGGTGCAGGGTAGCAAACCGGCTATTGCGATTCCGTTAGCCTACTTACATTTTGCTTGGCACATTTGTTTTACCACGAAAGTGTTTGATGCCGGGGTCCACCAAGACTTCAGTGACGTATTTCCGTCAGGCAAATGACGTCGAAAAAATGCACACGATCGCATGGCAAAGAAAAACTTGAAGTAAAAAAAACTGGTCGCGTATCCGCGTGCTTCGCTGCAAATGTCGTCGAAAGACGATAGAGCAGGCGCTGCGTGAGATAGGGACGTCATCTGGCAATACGTCGGGAAACGTGACTTTGTTCAGAGGGCTTTCGTCGGCAGAGGGCTTTCTAGTGCATAACGTCGCATTTTCAGCGCAGCTTAAGAAACACTAGGCTCTTTACGATTACGTTTCTGTGTATTTTCTAGAAAAGGAACACACCACCTAGTACTTACGTATTGATGTTGCACCTCAGATATTCGTAATATTCGCTTTTTATCGATAATCTTCACAAGTATGAGCTCAGCTACCAGTTCAAGATGGCTGGGCGTTCAGCAAGTGCTTAAACTTTGGCCGGGTGGCTGAACCCTGTGACAGACAGACAAACAGACAGACAGACAGACCAAAATTTCTGCGTTTAAGTTCACCGAGAAAGACCATCGTCTTTGAAAGTTTCATCAGCGGGAGTCGAAACCACGACCTCTTGGTCCGCGACAACAGATGCCAGGCGCACCCCACAACATGGTGGCTTTACAAACGCACCTTTTATATCTTACACTTTCCTCTTACAGTACTCTTGGTCGGCCGGGTGATGTCACCGTCTGGGAGCGGTAAAGTGACGTAACTTATCAAGACCGTGGCCTTCGCGATCCTTCAACGCGTTGTTGCCACGCGTCCGTACCATTCAGCGCGTTTCCAATAGAAGTGCAATTTTCCCAATGCCTGAACACACCGCGAGGTAGCGACCTTATTTCAAGTCTGGGCCTAAGTGTGATGGGCAGATCACGTGGGAAGTCGGAAACAGGCAATCGAGCATTGATTATTGTCTCATGACAGAAGGAATATATGACAAACTTAGAGAGATGAGAATAGACGAGGAAGGGATTAACAGCTTGGGTAGTGATCATAAACGCATAATATTACAAATGGGATATAAAACTGAAAATAAGAATATAGAATCAAAGTTTGGCAGCTTGTATCTAAATGACAAACAAATAACAAATATAGCCGCAAAGTCGAGGAAAATGTAGACGAACTACCAGGCAAAGACTGGAAGTATAGTGAGCTGCTACATGTAATCACGAAAGAAATGGAAAAAGAGAAGAAAAGTATTTCTTGGAAAGGAAAGAGAAAGCCAAAAAGTTGGTGGAACAAAGAAATCCGGGAGGCGATCGAGAAGCGACGTGAGGCATCACGGGAGCACAGACAGGCAAAAAAGGAGAAGTGGCCTCAGGACGAAGTCAACCAAATATGGGAAATATGTTTAGAGCAAAAATCCATTGTGCAGAAATTAGTCGATGCAAAAATTAAAGGTGAAAGCGAACGCTGGATGACAGAGATTCGCGAAAAGAGGAAGGCCGCGCCTAGGATATTTTAGAGCCACCTAAAAGCGCCGGGTAGGAAGTCTGCCACAATGCAACAACGTTTGGTAGATGAAGGAGGAAATCAATTGGAAGTGTATGAAGCTCTAGGTTACATCCGAAAGATAACAGCCGATTCGTTTAAAAAGGTCGCCCAGGGGATTCCCCCGGTGAGTAAAAGTACGCAGAGGAATGCAACCGACGAAGATGTAATACTACAGAATTTCAATTGGAAGAAGGCCGAAGGAAAAATTCCTAAGCGCACTACTCCGGGCTTAGATGGGGTTTCCGTCAGCCTTATTAACGAACTCGGACATAGCACTAAAGAAGCACTGCTGAAAGCCGTAGAAAAGTGCTTACAGGAGAGGGAAATACCAGACAGTTGGCGAAAAAGTAGAATGAACTTAATCTATAAAGGCAGGGGAGAAAAGGATAACATTCGCTTGTATAGACTGCACAGGTTGGTGATGCAGGCCGTAAAATTAAAAATAGAAGCGTGGGTAGAACAAAATGATATTTTGGGAGAACTTCAGAATGGATTTCGAATCGACAGGAGGTTAGATGATAATCTGTTTGTTCTTACCCAGCGTATAGAAATATCAAAAATAGAAAACAGGCCCTTATACGTAGCTTATCTAGATATCACCGGGGCGTATGACAACGTTAATCAGGAAATTTTGCGGGATATATTGAAAGAAGCGGGCATAGGGGACAACTGTATACAGCTTTTGAGGGAAATATACCGAGAAAATACAG
Source organism: Rhipicephalus sanguineus (assembly GCF_013339695.2). Lineage (NCBI taxonomy): Eukaryota > Metazoa > Arthropoda > Arachnida > Ixodida > Ixodidae > Rhipicephalus > Rhipicephalus sanguineus. Next base: position 166,699,638 of record NC_051178.1, on the reverse strand, counting down.
TTTGTATAGAATGGGAAGGAATAAGTATCAAGGACAGCATTGAAATTAGCAAGAGGCTGAGACAGGGATGTCCTTTGTCCCCGCTGTTATTCATGCTGTACATGGTGAGGATGGAAAAAGCGCTAGAAGGTAGCAACATTGGATTTAATTTGTCACACAAAGAGGTCGGCACGATGGTTGAGCAGAAGCTTCCAGGTCTATTTTATGCTGATGATATTGTCTTATTTGCGGACAGTCAAGATGATATACAGCGACTGGCTAATATATGCGGAAGGGAATGTGAGGCTCTAGGACTAGGATTTAGTGCAACAAAATGTGGATTGATGGTATTCAATGATCACGAAGACCATGCGGTCTTAATACAGGGCCAAAAATACCGAGGGTAAGCGAGTACAAGTACCTCGGAGTATGGGTAAATGAGGGGGATATATATATGGAGGTACAAGAGAAAGCATCGGTAGCAAAGGGAAAGAGGAATGCTGCAATTATGAAGCACATAGCTTTATGGGGATACAATAGGTACGAGGTGCTTCGGGGGCTCTGGAAGGGTGTGATGGTCCCGGGGCTTACATTTGGGAACTCAGTGGTGTGCATGAAGTCAGAGGTACAATCAGGAATAGATGTAAATCAAAGGACGGTGGGCCGCCTCGCGTTGGGCGCTCACGGGAAGACGACAAATGAGGCTGTAAAGGGTGATATGGGATGGACAGGCTTTGAAGTGAGGGAAGCTCAGAGCAAAATGAGATTCGAAGAGAGGCTGAGGAAAATGAAGAAGGGTAGATGGGCAGAGAAGGTTTTCAGGTATTTGTATAGAAAAAGCGTTGACACGCAGTGGAGAAAAAGAACTAGAGGGCTCACCAGTAAATATACGGCTAGCAGTGCGGGCGATATGGCAACAAGGAGCATTAAGTGGAAGGTCAGAGAGCGGGGATGACTTATTGGATGGCAGCGATGGAAAAGAAGCCGGCTCTGAATAACTACCGAAAGACAAAAAACGAAATAAGGAGGGAAAGGTGTCATGATAATTCAAGGGGAAGCGCTTTACCGTTTGAAGCAAGGTCGGGCTGCCTTAGGACGCGTAGTTATAAAGCGAGATTCAGTAACGAAGAAGAACAATGTACATGCTGCGGGGGAACTAAGGAAACGATGGCACATGTACTGATTGAATGTGGCGATATTCACCCAGGTATACGTGTGGGCACGAGTGTACATGAAGCATTGGGTTTTATGGACAACAATGGAAAGCTGAACACATCCGCGATAGAAATAAGTAAGAGATGGTTAGAGTATTGGTGGCAGAAAAGTAGCGATAAAGTACAAAAATAAATAATGGGGGAAAATAAGGTCATTCTGCCTTAAGAGGTAGAGAGATGGACGGTGAATTTATATTTTTTGTTATAATAACATAGATTTAATCAATGTAGATAAGATATTAGGCCGACATGAAACAAGGAAGGGTTTTTTTCGAGGCTGGTGGCAGACATGTCACCGCCCCGTTATAAAGGGGACGCTCATAGCATCCATCCATCCATGGCTCTGAAGCCTCGGCCTGCTCATAGCATCCATCCATAATAAATATAGCTCTGCGACGCGCGCCTGCCGAGGCTGCTTTGTCCAGCACCAGGCCGGATCTCCAGCTTCGGCTGGTGACTTGGGCGGAGGACGTCGCGGCTAGGATTAATGGGAAAGATGCTTACTCGGTGGTGGTGGTAGATGGCAAAGGGAGCGTTCGCAATGCCGCTTCCGTTTACACAAAAAATCCGGGGGTCGCTGAGCAGGTGGCTATTGCTCTAGCACTCATTGATTCAGGCAGAGTTTTAGTCTTTAGTGACTCGCGATCTGCGATTAAAGCCTTCTCGAGGGGAGTTGTTGCAGAACCGGCTTACAGACTGCTGCAGGGTAGGGACATCACTTCGCATACAGTTACTTGGTTTCCGGCGCACATGGGGTCAGTGGAGGGAGCCCCGCGTAACCTCAACGAGGTGGCGCACAGGGAGGCACGAGGATTAGTGTGCCGTGCACTCCCTGAGGAGGCCGGATCTCCCGCTCCTGAGTTTAGGGACCAGCTATTAACTTATAACGATATCACCAAGCACTATTACCTAGGGCGCAGGGCATTCCCCTTGCCACATTCTAGATTAAACAGGCCACAGGCGGTTACGTTAAGGCTTCTGCAGACGCGGACGTACCCTAACCCGGTCGTCATGAATAAAATTAATCCGGACTGCGGGATTTCAGTCTATTGTAGTAAGTGCGGGGGTTTGCTCGATTTAGACCACATGCTTTGGCGCTGCTCGGCGTTGGCCGGTGATGGTTCTCAAGGTGAACAGTGGTGGCAGCGAATGCTGCACAGTGACGTGCTGGCGGACCAACTCAGGGCTGTCCAGAGGGCCCGTGTGGCGGCAGAAGGGCTTGGCCTCTCTGTCCCGACATGGGAGCGGCCCGCATCAGTCCTGGACTGAATCCTCAGGACATAAATAAAGTTATCCATACCATACCACCACCGCCACCTGACTGCGTTTCCCGCTTACGCTCGCCCCGAGAAAACTAGCGGCCGGGCCACAGGGGAGACACGACGCGCGTTGCGTTTCCCTCTACACCGGCCCTGGTGTTCAATAACTCTTTAACATGACGCGGATGGCGACCATAGCTGACGCTCTTCTGGCTGTCACACCACTTTCTCTGATTACGCTCTTACCGTTAACTACTACAGCTACCGCAAAGGTTTGTTTAATCATTCATCATGGACGTTAGTCGCCGGGATGGAGATATGCCACCAAGCGTCCACGTGGGTGCGGTGAGATAGCTGCCAAACACCAATAGATATTGAGCAAGCTCTCTTATGTCAATGTACAGCAAACATTCAACTACTTCTGTAAGGACACGTTTTGCTTTCGTGTAATACCAATTCCTATGGTGGAGGGATCAACCATGTTTTTTTTTTCTTCAATCGGGAGGGGAAAGCACCACGCTGCGGTATATCCTTTGGGCATGGGCCAATTGTCGCTGCCACCACTCACTTAGCGACGCACGTTAGGTATAGACAAACTCCGAGCTCAATTGTCACTGCTGCCACCGCGCTAGGGCAGGGTCCGGCCGCCGCTGCGGCTGCGGTCGCTATTGCGGATCGCCTCGGTCGGCGTCGCAGCGGCTGGGATGTGGTACTCACCAGAGACGCGCTGTCCGAGCAGCTTTAGGCCATCTGGCAGGCCGAAGATGCCGCGCGAGTCCGAAGACTTCGATCCGTCACCTGAGGCACCGTTATGATCCTCAATGGCCGGTGGGAAGGGACAGGGCTTAATCTCCTCTTCTCTCCGCCCCACCCGAAAGAAGCTGCTGGACTAACCTTCCATGAGACTGTTTGGCGTAGCGCGCACTCACAAGGACAAAGAAGAACACACACACACACACACACACACACACACACACACACACACACACACACACACACACACACACACACACACACACACACACACACACACACACACACAGCGCTAACTTTCAACTGATGGTTTTATTTCTGATCACACGTGTCAATTAAGGACTAACGTTAAAAAAAGTTTATTGCTTTCTTTTTCTCTTCCTTTAACTCCCCAAAACTTATTACAAAACAATTAGCAAGGCAGTCGTATATCACAATGCCCACGGTGCTGGAATCCCAATACGACAAGAAAAAAATGCGCAGAAGTTGAAATAAAAACAATCGCATACCACGTCACCAGTTTAGCCGTGATCCAGCCATGGTAGTCAAGTGGTTATGGTGCCCGACTGTTGGTCCGAGGCGGCGGGATCGAATCCCGGCCATGGCGGCAGCATTTCAATGGAAACAAATGCAGAGGCCCGAGTACTTAGATCAATGTGCACGTTGAAAAACACCAGATGGCCAATATTTGTGGAGCCCCCCACTATGCATTCCTCATAACCATATCGTGGTGTTGGGATGTCAAAAACCCTAGCAAATAATTACTCCTACCGTGATGAGTAAAAGCAATGTGTGCCTTTTCGAGCACATGTTTACGTGAATTAGCAATCGGATCGCGTTAGCTTTCGGCACTACAGAAAACGTAAAATCTAAGAACACAACAAAACTACACATCATCTCCCCCTAAGGGCAACCATGGTGGGATGAGAAAGCATCGCGGTGGGGGGGGGGGGGGGGGGTGCGCATCGAGTTTTCGTTTCTGTTATGTGACTTATGAGACGGTCGTTGTCGAGGCGTCTGAATTACCGCTTGCCGACGCTGACGTTTACGTTCTGCTTCCCGAATCTTTCTCTGCTCCGCGGCGGTGGCGCTGCCGCTGCAACTAGCGCCGACGTTGACGTTGTTCATGGCGTTTCGCACACCGTTGCACAGAGAAAGAATGACGATAGCACAGCGAACGCGCGCTTTCGCAGCCTCGCAGCTTCGAGATTCGCTTGCCTGCCGGCGTTGTCGCTTACGTTCAGCTTCGCGAGTGTCTATAGCGCCGTTGCGAAGGAGAGTGCAACGGGAGCGAGCGCGCGCCGCATTATACACGAGCGCAAAGCTGTGGCAGAGAGAGAAACGGGAGAGGAAAAACGAAGCGGATGCAGCGCTGAGGCCTCCTCCTCCACTCCACCTCCTCCCACCTCCTCGCGCTCATGCGAAGATAGGGAGGAGAGTTGGAGCATGCGCATTATGGGTGCGGACGCCGCAGAACGGACACTACCCCGAGCATAAGATGCTTTCGCATCTAATAAGTATGTGTAATAAGTGAATAATAATGTGTTCGCTCTATCCTAAGATTGACATAGTAAATATCTAACCTGATAGCACTTTAACAACGACGTCTTTTTTGTCCTCGTGAACGCGGCCGCAGTTTGTACCTGCAGCAGACATCAGGTGCTAGTTGTGTAGTCATTTACAATTATGCTAGTGCCCACAGCATAGTGTACAGATGCAATTATTGCACTTGACACTCTCCTCAACCAGTTACACGACCCATGACTCTGAGGTGGAAGACTTCTATACCATCGACGGAATATAGCGTTTCATTGGAAGGCTGTGCTTTTGCTTCTTGCGATTCGCCAGCCTGTCTCAGTGCGTCTAATTAAAAGGCGTTCCTTGATATTCTTCACTTTTTTGTCTCTCTCTGCCTGTGTCCTCGTTAAACCCCTGTTTCACCAACGTAGTGCGGGGTAGCAAACAGTAAACTGGTTAGCGTCTGCTCTTTTTCTCTCTCATTTATAAGCCTTGTAGATAAAACATCATAAATCTGTATGAAATTGCTGCTTCATTGCTTTCGGTGCCACGAATGTCTTGGTTCATCATACACCTATAAATAAAGTAACCAGTCATGAATATTTGCGAGTACATCAAAACGAGTTGAGCAAACAAAATGGAGGCATAATAGACTCTTCATGGGTTCGAAACAGCGCGGAAAATAAGAGGACACAGAAAGAAACAGACAGGACCAGGCACTTGGTTCTGACTGTTTCTTTCTGTGTCCTTGTATTTTTTGGGCTGTTTGGAACCCATAAAGCCTTACCAACAAGTTCATACGCATAATGCACTGGTGGGCTGCTTTGGAGTCGGAGAAGACCACGCCTGTGGCGTTTCTTCAACTACGAACTCTAGAGCCCCATATCGTCCCCATATCGTCATGGATCCATATCGTCAGGGACCAAATGAACAGTTAGTCGCTGACATAAGACTGCTTCACCACCGCGCCATTGAGAAGCACCACATTCTAACCTATCAGTGGATACCGGGCCATTGCAGTATCTACGGAAATGACCGTGCTGATGAAGCTGCCCGATCTGCCCATGATGTTCTCCATTGTGCAGCGATACCGCTGTCAAGAATGGACGCCCCAACAAGGCTTCCTTCACTTGCACGTGTACTGACACTGGCAGAGTGGAACTCGACGGAATTTACCAACGCCCGTCTTCACAACTTGGACCCGAATCTACAGCTCCGTCTTCCGTCGGGAATAACTAGAACTGAGGAGACGCTCCTGTGCCGCCTGTGGCTCGGGGGGGCCTTCACAAAGGCCTACTCATTTCGAATTGGAATCGCCAGCAGCTCGACATGTGATAACTGTAGCAGCGAGGGGACAATCGCCCATCTTCTTTGTGAGTGCCCTCGCTTCAGTGCACCAAGAGAAGAACTGTCCAAAATGTTAAATAGACTTGACAATCGTCCACTGTCGGAGGAAAGGATCTTGGACACTGGCTGAAACCAACCTTGGCACGAAAAGCTTTGAAAGCGTTGTTGCGCTTTGTGCGCACAACTAGTCTCATAGACAGACGTTAACCAGTGTCGTTTGTTGTATTATTGTTCTTTTTTCTTCTTTTTCTGTAACGTCTCTTTTCTATCACCTTTCACTCCCCCTTCCCCTTTCCCCAGCACAGGGTAGCTAGCCGGTCTGAGAACTGTCTAACCTCCCTGTCTTTCCGTTTTTCATCTCCTCCTCCTCCTCCTCCTCATACCCATAACCTTTTAATAGACCCTTCACCATAGAGCAGACCTTAATAAAGGCAGCCGCTACGTTGAATACGTACTGAAGCCCCTATTACTGTAGCGGGAAGAAAAACCAAAGAAAACACTTCCTACATCTGGCTTTCTTACGTGGACAGGAATGAAGGAGACTCACGCTGAAGGGGTTCTCAGCAGCGCAAGAGCAGCAGCACAAACGGACGGTAGTCGAGGTCTGAGCATTGTTACGTCAGGCATGGAAAGCCGGCCGTGATCTACGATGCAACTCAGACTCCACGTCTGCCGACATTTATGAAAGTACGGCAGCGTTGGTGTGTTTTTCTTTTTGGTTCTGTTAAAAAAACAAGTGTGAACACTGCGGCGACGAAGAAACAATTCGGCATGTTCTGTGTGACTGTCCGAGGTATAGCACACGGAGACAATCCCTTTGCCATGCTTTCAACAAGTTAGACGACCATCGTAGTTCGTAGCTCACGGCCGGCTTTCCATGCCTGACGTAACAAAGCTCGGACCTCGACTACCATCCGTTTGTGCTGCTGCTCTTGCGCTGCTGAGAACCCCTTCAGCGTCAGCTCTCCTTCATTGCTGTCCACATAAGAAAGCCAGATCTGGGAAGTGCTTTTTATGGTTTTTGTTCCCGCTACAGTAATAGGGGCTTCAGTATGCGGAATGCGTCTGCGATCCACATAGGAATGGCCGACACCAACGCCTGTGAACACTGCGGCGACGAAGAAACAATTCGGCATGTTCTGTGTGACTGTCCGAAGTATAGCGCACAGAGACAATCTCTTTGCCATGCTTTCAACAAGTTAGACGACCAGCCTCTATCAGAAGAAATACTATTACGCCATCGTCCGGACATAACGTCGCAGAAGAAGGCTTTACAAGCCCTACTAGCCTTCCTGCGATCCACCGGCCTGTCAGAGCGCCTCTGAGCAGAACGCTCTCTCGTGTGTGTGGTTGTGATTGTTTTTCTTTCCTTATTATTTATTTTCTCTCTCTCGCTTTAAACACCCTATTCCCCAACCCCAGTGCAGGGTAGCATACAGGATACAAACTTCTGGTTAACTTTCCTGCCTTCCTCTGCTCTTTCTCTCTCTCTCTCTCTCTCTCTCGGTTCTGTTGAGGCATCTGCTTTCTCGGCCTGACTGCCGCGGTGACTGGTATGTGTCTTCAAGTGGTCGACACTGCGGCCAGAGTTTCTTCGTCATCTTCAGCGACGACACAAGCAGCCCAACTATACCGCCTATCGACACAAGAGGAAGATGCTCCATTTCCTACCGACTATAGAACGGTAGTCCTGACCGAGACCGGACTAGAGACACCGGCGACGTCAGAAGAACCGAGAAAACGAAGGAAACCTCCAGAGCGAGGAAAGAAAACAGACCCGTACGAAACACGCTGAAACGCGTCGCTCAAGAGAAACAATTAATTGCGAGTCCTGCTGGGCGTCCACTTCACCGAGACGCAATTACGGCCGTTGAATAAACAAGCTCCGCATCGCCTGCCAGTGGTTCTGGCCCCTGCCCACGAGAAGTCTTCCGTACGCGGCGCCTGCTTCTCTTGTTGCTCCTGTCGTTACCGTGAGAAGAAGATGGAACACCGCTGGACGGGCCTCGGCTCGTCGTCGGCGTCTTCGTCGCTCGCTGCACCTGCACACTGCAATGGCGTCCTTGGCATGCAATTGCAGTGTGCAATGCGTTTCACGTGTCATGCGTTTCGCATGACATGCATGGCCGCATGAACGTGTCATGTGTTTCGCATGCATGACACGCGTTTCGCATGTCATGCCATGACACGCGAAACGCTTAATTCTTCTGCGGATCCTGTGACAAAAAAATAAAGGCAGCAATCGCGAATGTTTTCCACGAGAACTCGCGTTATTGATCAAACATCGGCTTGTTTCTTCAGAGTACTGATTCAACTTGTTGGCCCACGTATAATTTGTTAAGCTATAACAGTTTTTTTAATGAAGAGATTTTATTTCTGGGAAACATACAGAAAAACGAAGCAAAGCTAAAGGCCATTCAGCCTGACGTGGCTTCGCTACGTGAAGTGTACAACATTTAAACGTCCAGCAAACAGTGCGAAATGACATACCAATTGTCAACATGTATGGAGCAGCAAAAATAACTAGAACACAATTGCATGAAAATTTGCAACATAAGCTACATAGGTATACGAAATTCAGACATCGTGGCGGTTTTCATTATATATAAAAAAGAAATACAAAAGATACATAAAGGCAATGCTATATACATACACGCATTTATGCATACACACACCTCTACTTGCATAAACACACTATATACATATATACATATATATACATCTACATACACATGCATATGGTACATAAAAGTGAGAAACAGGTTGGAGGAACCTGGCCTGTCATTCATAGGAGACATAATATTTACAGAAATCCATTCACAAGTAGATCCTTGATGTGACGTTTGAACTTAGTTAATGACATGTTAAAGTTTAATTGCTCACCAAAGCGATTTAGCAACAGTGGTGCTCGATATGTAACTAGGGCTCTACCATACCCAGTCCTGGTAGCAGGAACGTGAATTCGTTGCCTACGCAGTGAGTATTTGTTTGTGCTTTCGTGTACTGTCATAGTGTGGAGCTTGTTTTTATATATGTAAAGTAATAATTTGTATTCGTAGATCTGCCTTGCTTTGAGTATGCCGTGTTTTATAAATAGTGGACTGCTAGACATCTCCTTTGGGTTGCCATAATAATCTTCAAATAGACGAACCACTTTTTTTGTTAATGATAACGGACATGAAGGAAGTAAAGAGGGGAGTGCGACAGAGGCAAGCCAACCGTCAAAATAAATAGCAAGGTGCGATGTTTAGTAACACACATTGCAATGACAAGTGAAAAATTGTGTGCACTTAGTTGACAGTGGGCCTTATAGTTATGTGATGATAGCCCGACGCAGCAGGCGGAGAAGTGTTAATAGAGAGTTTTCCAATAGGGGCCCCAAAGGTTTGGGGCCCCAATGCCCTTTGCGTGTGTTCACTTTGGGTCAAGCAGAAGCTGAGAGTTTTCAAATAGGGTCTGCGGCGCTTTGGACGCTCTCCCTGTTATAGGTCACTCTAGTCTCGGCCAAGAACCGTCGCTTCAGTGGGTGCCGTCATGTATGTTTGACTAAAGTTTTTGGGACAGGCTTTGGGGCCTCCCCTAAATTCGAGAAATAGCAATCCCAACGCAAAACCCAAACGCTGTTTGTGTTTGGCGCATGCGCAGTGGCCTCTGCCCTATTTCTTTGTGGCACCAAACGATTAGGGCCCCTATTGAAAAACTCTCTAATATGCACCGAAATATGACGGCAAACGGGGCTGGTCGGAAACATATACAAAATAAACAGCGCGAAGTACACAGTCAACAGGGATTGAGTAAACACAATTCTTCGTGTTGTTTAAATTCTTGTTCATTGTTTGCTTCGCCCAGTTAAAAAAAGTTGTTGGTATTGGCAAACACACGAAGCTCTGCAAACGTTGACTGCAATAGGATATGATGTCTAACACATGACGTCTCTTATGTGTTTCCGGCTTCCTTATTGCTTCTGGCGATGCAGTACTACAAAAGCGAACGATTCAAGATCTGTCTCTATTGACAGGATATAAGAGGTGCTTGTGCGTGAGTTGGAACAACACGTACTGCCCTGCGCGAGCTGCAAGTAACAAATGCGGTAGAGTATGAAGCTCGTCATGGTATAGAAATAGAACACTAATGATAAGGGCAGATTTAAACCACCGCGCAGCAGCGTGCGCCTTATCGCCACTGGTGCGCCCGGATAACCATTTCACCCAATGGGGTCACCTTTACTCTTTGATTTTCACAATGTCATTTCACCAACAAGACTTAGTTAGCCATTGCAAAGGAAATGAAGGAAGAGCCGAACCGCATCTCGCCCAAAATATAGCGCGTTCTCCCATGAAAGAAAACGTCGCCCGAGCTTATTCTGTGTTGCTGAACTATTCGGAGATTATCTGTTTAACGCTCCAATTCGTTACGTCTTAGGTCAAGGAGAGCAGTGGCCAACGTCTCCAGTATCTAGCACTCTGAGCCAGCTTTGATATCTGGAGCTCCGCAACAATCGGGTGCAGTATTAGCCGCTGCTGCCGCCTCGCTGAATGAGCCTGACGAAACGCATTCCCGAACGGGTTGACCTGCGGCTCGTCTAGAATTCACCACGATTCCGCGGGTGCCACGCGCGGTGGGAAACATCCGCGGATGTGGCTAATGAAATTCACCGCACGCGCGCCCCTCTCTTTCCCCAGCTTAGAGCAGGGCATTCGATCTGTGCCGAACTGCCTCGCTGCAGGCGGCGGTTGCGGCTCATCCGGCGGTAAGCGCTGCTGCTTTCCACTAATTCAATTTGCGCTGCCGGAAGCGCTCACACGTACGCTCCCCGCGGCGGGTTGTGGCAAGGAGAATGCACAGAACCACGTGAACACGAAACCCTCAAGAATAAGACGCTTCATTTGTGAATCACCAACGTTGGTGAATTGACCTTGGAGCCTGAACAGGTGACTTGATTTGTCTCTGTTTACGACCGGATTGCACCGCTTGCAAATATTCATCATCACGTGATGACTACACCATCTGACGACAGCATGATGTCACAGATCGTCTAAATTTGTGACCATAACTTGACGTCACGTGATGGCGTCATCACATGATATCGTCGCTTCGTCAGAGGTGGGCCGATGACGGAGGCAGTGCGAAACAAAGTGAGGTGAAGAAAGCTTGCAATGCCTTCGATTCTGGAGGCAGTGCAAAACCAGAAAGCTGGTTAGGTGCAGAAATCTTTCGCAGGTGAGCGGGGAGGATCAGTACGTCGACTGAGAAGAAAAAAAAAACAAGTAGATGGCTTTCACCATCAAGTCGTCTTAGGCGAATGCATAAGGGACCCTGTTTGCTTTTGACCTTCGAGTAATCTATAAGAAGAGGTAGCCTGCAAGGCCATGCATCTCGGCCACCTCCCCGGCCTTCTTTTTTGCCCGAAGTTGGACCCCAGATTGTTTGATGAAAGTATTTCTTCCCATGTAGGCAGTGACCCCCCTCCTAACCGTATACCTGAGAAACACGTAAAACTGCATCCCACTTAGGGACACATATTGAGTACGACGACCACCACTGGAAACACCGGCGTCACCATCGGCGTGACGTGCTTGGCGGGGTCAAGTGGCCGTGCTGTTTGCGTTAGGCATGACAATGCTGCCAAAATTGCTGTGGGACTCCCCAAATAATGCTTCGTATTAAAATTTAGCATTTTACTCTTTACGCGTTCTTGTTACCCTGATATGCGGTTGCAGGTTACTGCTATGACCACTCTTTCTTTCCTCGCTCTTCCAAGTTCATGTGGATCGTTGTTCACAGCCGACGTTTGCAGAACAAGTCCGGCGAACGTTACTGTATTTTCATTATAAAAAGACAGGGCATGCAAACACGGACACAAGAAAGAAAGTGTTTGCACGCCCTGTCTTTTTAGAATGAATACTTACCAACTAGCTCAGCTCTCTGTTATTCCTAACTGTATTTTCCTTCTTTTCCTTGGCTTTCCTTGGCGTTCCTTCTGCTTTGATTGGCCTCGTAGGCCGCTTCTCCTTCCACCAGCAATATCCAAGTGGTGAAGCTTTGGTCTATGAATTTGTTGATGGCATGAGAGCGTCAAATTCACTGGAGCGTAAAGGAAACGACAACTAAGGAGCACATTAAAAAGGCATCGCATTTGCTCACGCTTTGTGTGAGCACTAAACCAAACTAATACACTGAATTAAAAAAAAGTGCCAGGCCTGCGCTGAAACCGCAGCACAGTCACAGCGAAAGCTGGAAGAGCGGCGTTTCTAGAGCCCGTTGTAAGCTCTCTTGGGGCTACTAATACAAGTACACTAGCAAGGTACCCACTATGCCATAAATCACAATTTTTGTGAAGTTGGGAAGCACCGACTACGCCACTATTCGTCATTCTGCGGAGAAGCGAGGCACCAGCTACACGTCTGTAAGGCATTATATGCACTTTGTTGACGCGACGATTGATGACGATGAAGAATTATGGCTCAGCCCTTTGTAATTGGTTGGAAGCTTTAAACGGCCCACCAGTAATGCAATTTGCAATGGGTGACGCCCGGTCGCTATTTCTCTCTCCCGACATGCTGTATAACATACGTTGACGTGGGAGAGAGAGGGGAGGGGGGGCGAAGAACTTTACTGAGACCCCGAGGAAATGGATCATGCGCTTATGGGCTTCCTTGGCAACCAATACAAGTGCACTTGTGAGGAACCCACTACGCCATAAATCATTGTAATTTTTGAGAAGTAGGGAAGCAGGTACTATGCCATTTTTGGTTATTCTATGGAGAGCGGTGATAACTGCTCAACGCATGTAAGGCATTATGCGCACTTTGTTGATGCTGTGCCTGATGACGATGAAGAATTATGGCGGAGCTTATTGTAATGGGTTGGAAGCGTTCAACAACCTACTCGTTGCGCAATTGGCATTGTGTGACGCCTGGTTACAGAATTCGCGTTGTGCGACGCTTGGTGCTTATTTTACTCTTCTACCACGCTATATTGCATATGTTAATGTGGTTCCTTTCCGACATGAAGCCTGTATAGGACCTTTTTGCAAAGCGGTTTCAAGCACCGCATGGCTCAGAGGTTGAATACTGGGCTCCCACGCAGAGGGCCCAGGTTCGAACCTCGTTCCATCCTGGATTTTTTTTATTGCGATAGCAATTATATGGACAGTCTCGGCTGGATTTTGCCGTCGCCGTCGCCGCCGTCATGCACCGTATAAGTATAAGTATGTATATATATATATATAAGCCCCAAAGAAAAATAATTAAGAAAAATGCTTCCGAAGCGCGGAATCGAACCAGGGACCTCTTCCTCCGCAGCGAGTGGCGCTAGCCACTACGCCACGAAACGCAGATCCTCCACGTACGTAACGGCGAGCGTGATATACACATCCTTTACCGCTGGACGGACTCAGAGACGGCTGCGCTTATAAGCGTTTCTTCATTACCAGCGAGATGGCGTTATGAGCGCGACAGGCGCATTTAAAAGTCGTCGGCGAGCTCGCTCGCTTCTTCTTATACTTGCGCAGGGAGAACCTTGCCCTTCCGCTGTCTGCTCGCGCGGTTTTCTTGTGCTGAGGGGAAGAGGGATGTTCCACGCTTTCACCGTGATGTCCGCGCTCATGTTACGGAGCGTACGAAAGCCACTCGAGCTCAAGGGACGCCGCTAAACGAACAAACAGAAGATGAGCGCGAACTATCAAGTGTCACAGCTCGACACTTGAAGCACGCTATATAGTTTCCTTCGCTGCTTTGGCCGCCTTTGCAACAGGAGCGCTGTTCAAACTGAGAGTATCCATTGGCGAGCCTCACTTCGTATAGAATTAATTTCTTTCTATCGCATTCATTGCTTCGCCCTTGCGGCGAAACTGTGACTTTTTTTTATTATTTCGAGTGATAGTGGTTATGGACACCGGCGGCGGCGGACAACTACGGCGCCAAAAACGGCCGCTGAAATGATCTCATAACAGCTTTCGCCGTAAAACAGACGCCGCGGCAATCTCTCGCTGATGAGACCGATCAATATGTAGTGCGAGACAACTTGGTAAACGACATTGAAACGTACACGAATTCAGGCCGAAAAAAAAATCCACAGCATATCCATGGGGTAAATGATTATGAGTGGGGCGAAGCTCCGGAGGGAATCATCGGTAAACCGTGAATACTCCGAGTAATTCGCCCAGTATATGATCAAGTAAACACGTGAGAAACGCCGTGTGTATATTGAACATCAAACTTTTATTGTACTGTTGGTTTATGTGGTCCCTTCAATACAACGGTCCCCCTAGCGTACGTCGCCGCACTAAATCGAACGTTTGCCTTTCACCAATGACACGCGCCATATGTGAATCTTCCGTGAATTTTGCCCAGTATATCATCAACGACGTGAGATCGGACGCGTTTATACTAAAGGGTCGATGACAGTCATGGCGACTTGCAGCTCACTTTAATTTTACATGTACGCTGTGAATTTTTATTGTTTATCACGCACAGAAGAAATCTCACACAGGCACTTCCTTGGAGGTCAAAATGCAGTGCCTATATATACGGGATGGTCAGTGAACGGTTGTGCAGCGCCAGCAGTCGGTTTTTTTCAATCAAGAAACTCGCTAGCATACGCTGCCTGCGTCGGCGTCGCGAGGCGAGAGAGGGGGAGGGGGGGACTAGAGCACGCATCTGCAACGCAGCGAGCGCCTCCGCGCCATCTAGGGATCTTTCTGAGAACTAGAGGTGGCTACGACAGCGCCATCTAGTGAACACTTCAAGAGCTAGAGGTGGCTACCTACTACCACTACATACTACAGAGGAAGGACAGAGCGAAACCATGAGTGCAGACATAGATGCAGACGCTCACACATACAGAAGCACGGTCGGTCGCCGCGAACCCGTGCGATCCGTAACTCCTCGCTCCCAGTACCTCTGCAAACCTTTCATTAACGGTCGGCTTCATGGCGACATGCGTGGAGCGCTTGTTCCTACGAAGCTGGGATGCGGTGGCTTCACACACACACTGGTGTAATGTGAACCACTACTGGCGAATCCATAAGTGCAGTTACATCCTCAAACAATGTGAGGGGTGGATTAGGTGCACCGTAACCTAGCCCTGCACATCATAGGAAGCAGGAACAAGATCAACACGGTATCATTTTCGTTCCGGCGGCGAATTCGAATCTCGGTCAGAACTTGCAATGCCTTTAGGTAAAGGAGAGATCAGGTGTGCTATCCAGGATGGCCCGAGTTTGGCGAAACTCGGAATATTTTCCAGCTCTGGCGGCACCCCCTTTTGCACGAGCGAACAGTACGAAAAGGTCAATTCCATCCCTCAGCGCGCGCTGCGTTCTGTTGGTTACGATCGAAAGCGGCGTCACGTCAAGGGCGGTCGACGAAGTTGGGTAGTGTCTTCAAACCGGAGGCATCTTCTTTCATTTGTTTCAATGAGTGCAGAAGTGTACCCATGCAAGAAAACTGTCAGAAACTTTTACTGATGATATTTTTTTAGAGGTACGGGCTGTTTAAATTCGTTTTCAAACGTTCAATGTTTAATGTCCGGCCGAGCGCCATACAACACCGCGACCGGAGCTAATCTCCGAGGTCACGTGTGTAATTATCATGGTCGGCCTCTACAGTCTAGCGCGTTGCTAGGCCGGCGTGCGCACTCTTCGTCCTCTTATTCATCGTTTGCTTGCTCCCAGAGCACGTGCGCCCGGCTGATTAGATAATTGGCTGGGCGGTATCCTAGCTAGTTAAGTGACAACATGCTATGACCAAGCTAATTAAGCCATATCATGCAAAGATCGAGCTAAATAAGTTACATATTACTAAGACCATGCTAATAAAGCCGTGTTAACCTAAGCCCAAGCAAATTAAGACCATGCTAACTAACACGACGCTAATCAGGGTAGATAATTAAAACCAAGCTAACTAAGGTCATACAAACTAGGATGGTGCTAATTATGGTCGGGCTAATTAGCTCCATACTAATTAAGCTATCTGCTAATTAAACGTGAGTAATTATTGCAGTGTTAACTAGAACATTATCACTTAATACATAGCTCTTCAGTTTCATGCAATTTACACCTTGCTAATTAATAGAATCAAAATTGAGGCCGAACTGGCGTGATCTTCACTCGGAAGCAGTGCGAGCAGACTGAGTAGACGAGCGACGTGAAAAGCTGGAAGAAGCTAGGTGATCACAAGCAGCTCCGATGGCTCCAGCCTTGCACAAGTAGAGCGAGCTGACAAAATTATTTTATATGCAAAGACGCTGCTGCTTAGCGTCCACCGCATGAAACGCTTGACAGGTAAACCGGCACCACCACAGTCACGGGCTGAACTGGGGCCTTTTCAGAATCGACGAGTTTGTACCCGAGTTCGCGCGTCAATCAGTTTGATTGACAGATACCCGCGACGAAGATCAGGTCCTCCACCACGTTTGCTCTTGCCGAGGAGCAGTGCTCCCGCCGCAACGCCAGCGAGCGGCACGATTCATCTATGAGCTTAATCGCACATACTATGCACACACGAGCGAAGAACTAAAGATTACATCATCACGTGGCTACGATGTCTCGCATTCAATTTCACCGCGCTAGAGTGTACTAGAACTGGGGAGTGCCCGGAACGAGCTTCGAAAAGTGAAGCCCAAACAGGGTCAATCCGCTTGTAGCGCTGCGATCGGTAGTCTGCAATGTGCCGTCGTTTAAGAGATGCGCGCGGCTCCGCTTCCCACTCAAAAGTCCCGGGTTCGAATCGCAGCTGCAGATGGTGGGTTTTTATTCTTAGTGTCACCTTTTGTAGCTGTATTCGTTTTCCTTTGTTTCTTAAAACTAGCTTAAGTTGCTACGTGTTGGTTCAAAAAGTAACGCAAAATGTGAAGTAATATGGAAGAAATTTGAGAGCGAGCGCAGTTATTTGCAGCGCCACCGCCCCGGATTGAACAAAAACGTAAAGTATGGCCTCCGAGATTTTCGCGAAGACGAGACTCGAAGCAATATTTCACATTTTACGTTACTTTTTCTAGCAATACGTAGCAACAGAAGCTAGTTTTAAGAAAGAAAGTAAAAAACCAACGCAGCTATAAATGGTGGCACTAAGAATAAAAATCCACCATCTAGATGTGCGATTCGAACCCGGGCCTTTTGAGTGGGAAGCGGGCATTGTACCCCTGTACCACTTTGCCGGAGCCGCGCGCTACTATTAAACGACGACACATTGCAGACTACCGATCGCAGCGCTGCAGGTGGATTGACCCTGTTTGGGCTTCACTTTCTGTACATTGGTGCTGCGGCCGTTCCGAGCACTCCCCTGTTCTATATATACACTCTAACCGCGCCCACGACATACCACTCACAGCAATGAAGCAAGCGCCCCTGGTGGCATTTGCGGTGAGAAATGTTACTATATTTACTTGCTTTTAGAGACATTATTTCTACCAATTCGTTAATACAGAAAAATCTTCAGACGTGTAATATAAGTAGCAGTAGCCTTTAAGCAGCAGTAGCCTGTCCGAATGTGCTGCGTGTGCGCCATTGTTGTCTTCGAGAGTGGAAATTTCCATGCTGTAGGTGGAACGAAAGAACATGCTCGAAGGCGGACAAACGCCCACGAGCACGCCTGTGGGAGGCGCGATGTTCAGTCAGGCCCCGGAAACTGAGCGCTAGTTTGGTTTTCAAGGAATATGTGCGCTCGTAGCGGTTGCCGGGCTATCTAAGATCTGGTTGAACGAACTGAGGTTGCTGTGCATGTCTTTCACGAGTTTTAGGAATAAATGAATTTGATTGAACTGTAAAGAACTCTTCTTTTCCTTATTTGTCACTTTAATTTTTCCTTTTGTGAATTTTAAATCGGACAAAGCGCTGGAACTGGTTGACTTGTGTTCGTAGCGCTTGCCTCTGCACACCCTTGCCATTCGCTCAGCGACATCACGAGTTGGATTGCGCTCGGTTGTCTCGCTTGGCTAGATAAGACATTTGATGTGGCGTGCAGCGAACGGAAGCCGCAGTGAGCCACTTCGAGAAGGTCAACCATGCATTAGACGAAGATGGCTAAATCGGGGCATCACATCTTTTGCGGGGCTCTGTGGTGTGTTAACCCAGGGATTTCCAGTTTCGCGAAGGTTTTTCAGGTTTCCTGGTGACAAATGGTGAGCACAAGTATTTGGGTCCATTATCTGAGCAGGTATTTATTATACGTGACTACATGAGTAATCCCACTTCTCTGGAAGCCTGTCTGGACTGACATAAGCGCAGTGTCACTAGACTAACTCGTAATGACGACAGCCTACCTTCTGCCGGCAAAATACGTTTATTGAAAGGCTTCGATACGTGTTGTTTGGGCTATGCAGTTTGTTGACCTTTTACTTTTGGCACGTAGTTTCTTCCTGTTCATGCAAATGCATGTACAGTTTAAACCACTGCGAGCCTTTACTACTAATACTGCCGAGGAAATACATGTAATGGACTCACTGATGCTTTTAGAAATCGTTTAACTTCGAATGTCGCTGGAACCAACGTTTTGACAAGTGGGCTTCCCTTGTCAAGGCAATGCTGCTGCCCTGACGAAGGCAAGTCAACTTGCCGAAACATTGCCTCCAGCGGCATTCCCTGTTCAACGATTTCCCATCGCTTCAAGCATCCATCTTCCCGTGAGCTTCTGTTTTGTTTGGTACTCAAGTGCTCTAAGAAAAATATGTGCGCCGTCATAGCAGGCGTGATTGAGTCAAGTACGACGGGGCCTGCTCGTGATTGTTAATAATTTTCGCATTGGTTCGAATATTCTGGGTTCAATGTCTGCTCGTTATGTGCATATTTCAGTTGTGTATTAAAGCCGCCTTTGCAGATTGACACTTTAACACTACGTGTATGTCCCTGTTTTTAGTACGAAACGTGTGACTAACAAAAAAAAATTTAATTTTACTTGTGTTGATCGAGCTTTGTCTTATTGAGAATTCGGTCAGCTTTAGTTTGTCCACTTCCCAACACATGAACAAAATTAAGAAAAGGTTAACTAAATTTAACGAATGGCCGCGTTGCGAGAGCGGCCAGCGGGCCTGTAAGAGAGCACGGACACATTCCGCTTGCATGCGAAGTGAGAAAGGAGAGCTTCCGCGTCAACCCTCCTCCTTTTGAATGCGTGCCCTTTGGCTCTATTTGATGACCTCACCAGTGACGTCATGAAAGAAATGTTTTGTTTGTGAATTATTTCTGATTGAATACCCGGCAACCGCCAGTCGTGGAATTGGCGCTGCCGCAGCGTATCAGCATGCGAGAGCCCGTCCTATGGGAGGCATAGGGAGTTTCCGCCTCCTGGTTCAGTTGGGAAAAAGATAGCGCGACAATCACGCTGACGTCGCGGCACGGTTGAAATGTTGACTGAGTGGCGGCGCTGACGCGTTCGCACGCGGTGTTCCTTTGAAAACCGCCGGAAATGCCGCATATGCGTTTGTGACGCCATGCTCTTTCTTCTAGCCATTTTTATCAACGCTGATATCGCGTGTTCCACTATGTCTTCCTATCATGACCGCCGTAGTGCGAGCTTGGAGCAAACTCGTGCTCCTGAGAAACTCGGGCCACCCTGCATAGCACCCCAGGTGGGTTTAGGCGTTAAGGAAGTAATGCTGCACAAGTAAGCACGTTTGTGTCGAAAAACTAACGCATTGATATCCGCTCTTACTGCAGCGAAAAGGAGTTATAGGCCTTCCTATAGTATAGGCTCGCTGGTTGTACCAAGCTGCGCCAGCGACATACTGGTGATACGGTACAAGGGCATGATTCCTTCTACTCATTAATGAGACCTGTACTGTTTGGTAAGTTTTTATTGCTTTGTTGTTCATACACGTAGGGGTATTTTTCAGCCTTTCATTTTAAAAAGCGTTCCGAGACTCCACCACGCGCTTTTCTCGCCACTGTAAACGAATTCGAATTGAATTGAAAAAAAGATCTTTAGTTGGTCTTGAAGAACGCGATGGGGCCGCGGACAAGATTTTACCAGTTTTGATGGCGGCGAGGAATCCACCTACTATCCCGCCGTGGTGCAGATTAGCTGTTAAGGTGCCGCACCTCTGAGCTCGAGGTGGCGGGTTCACTTGGCGGTTCAACGCGGAAATTTGGGCTGTTGGTGGGTGTAGAACTTTTGCATCTTAGCAAGCGCAGCGGAACTAACACAAGAGAAAAGTACACGTAGACAGGACTTGGCGGCTACGGCGGCCGCGTTCTGATAGCGGGGAAATGCAATCCCTCCCGTATGCTCACATTTAGGTGCACGTTAAGGAACCTCACCTGGACGCAGATAATCCTGAGTACCCCAATATAGCGTGCCTCATAATCTTACCGTGGTTTTGGCTCGTAAGAGCCCATAATTACAATGTTATATCTGCCCACCTTTCTCGTGGGCGTATCGAGCTGCCCGTAATATAATAAAACTCACAGGGTTCCTTATGCATTCGCCTAAGAGGTCTAGAAGGCGAAAGTCTTCTTTTTCTTCTCAGTGAATTTAATTGATCCCCCCGCCCTCCGAAAGCTTTCTGTACCTATCGTGGTATTGCATTGCATCCCGAATCGGAGACATTGCAAGGCCATGCGCATGCGCGATAGGCCCACCTATGACCATGCGACGATGTCGTGTGACGACGACATCACGTGACGTGATGTTAACTAACGTCAAAGTGACGTCAATATGACGTTCATAAATTTTGTCGGTTTGTGACGTCATATGGCGATGTCATCGTATGATGATTTCTTGCATCACTCGTGTCGACGCCGACGGCGGTCTCTCGAGAAGTATCGTCAGGTCTTGCGAAAGCTCGAAGACTTCGATGCCGAGGTCCATTTTGGCGTTTGATGTGGCATCTAAGGCATTCGCCTTAATAATGTTATCTGAGGTTTTCCAAAGCCATGATATCACTATCAGGCATGCCGCAGTGGAGGGCTCCAGAAATTTCGACCGTCAGATGTTCTTCAACGTGCACTGACATCATACAGTCTAGCATTTCGCATCATTCGAAATACGACCGCCGCGACCGGGATCGAACCCGCGTCCTTCGGGTCAGAAGACGAGCACCGAAATCAGAGTACCACCGAGGCCTAACGACTTCCCGGAAACGCATGAAAGTCGGGCTATTAGCGCAAGCGCACTAACCCACGCATAAAATCAATTACTTGAGGGAGCATAAGGCTAGTATTGCGAGGAATCGATTGGCAATCAAAGCGTGGGTCATCGAAGCATTAAGGAAAGCGGTTTTAAACGGCGACTCGCAAACCAAGGTGCGGGTGACACGAACTAAAGCGGAGATTATTAACATAATATCGACCTATATGGACCATTAACCATTATATTGACCATTAACGTATTATTGCGCACACACATGCGCACACGTTGCGCACGTGGTACTTGCTCATTTCAACTGTCCTGAGGAAAATACAGATGGAGCAGTGAAAGAAAAAAAATGGGGAGGGGCGAAGGATGTAGGGAAGGGTGTTTCAGCTCCACTAACGTGAAACCTGTGGAGGGGCAAAGCATGCAGTGTGCGCCGGTTTTTCCCGCAGCAATATCACTGCTAATGGGCAATGAGAGACAGAAGAAAGAATGGACACAGAGACCCGCAGTCTGCTTTTAGATAACGTGCACGCTTCGTATCTTTATTTTTGAACTACACACAAGAGAAATCTCCCAGCGGCACTACATTGCAGGTCAAGATCCAGTGCCTATATATACGGGGTGACCGGTGAATGGTTGCGGAGCGCGAGCAGTCGGTTTTTTCAAGAAACTCGCTAGCAGACGCTGCTTGCGTTGGCGTTGTCTCTCGCGGGCGAGGGCACATTCTCGTTCCTCGCGAGCTGGTAGTTGAGCGTTCATCGCAGAATGAGCGTTTCTATAGTCAACGCGCGCCGTTCGCTTTCTCTCGCCACACGGCGAGCGCTGAGGCGGTGGCGCCCTCTCTTGCGCTCAAGCAGATGGACAGGACACGACTATGCAAGCAAGCAAATGGGTCACGACGATGTACGCGGCGACAGCAGACGACGGTGCACCGCCGACAAGCCGAGAGCCTAAGGTGCTTCGCCTTTAAAATCGAGCTTAACATCTGACTGTAGTCGCCGCTCAACGATTCCAAGCATATCCGGCGGCAATTAGAGAGAAATTGTGCACTATCCTCTGTTCCTGCCGCGATTCTATTTATACCGTTTTCAAAAGGCACGTGTCCTGAAGATTTCAAGGAAGCGTATGCCGAGAAGCTGCTATAAAAAAGTAAGATCCACTGGATTACACGTGCTGTGGGATTTAGTTTAGGTGACGTTTTCATCTGTGTTTCCCAAGAACGTTCTTTTTTTCTTGGTTTGCGACTGTTTGCAATATAGAGTGCACGACTGTGTTTTTTATATTACATCTTCGCGACTACTGAAACTAAGAAATACAATGGCCTGGGAAAAAACAAGATGCTTGCAAAGTGCCTAAAGCGCGCGCTTTTTTTAGCAATACTTGTGAGTCATATTTATCACACCGCGTGGGAAAATGAAGATACTGCAGAAAATAGCTAGCCAACAAGCTAAGGAAAAAGATGCATTTCATATATGCATCCACAAAATGGGTCTACCAATAGCATGTTAGATGCGTGTACTGCAGCACATTCGAGTCTGCATTGGAAAAAAAATTTTGTATTTGCTATATGTAGAGCTCATCTTGCAAATAAAAATTATACACCTACACATTTGTCAAGGCTGAATTTCTAGTACATTTATTACTTTGCTCCTTGGTTTTATATAGGGACTGAAAGTCGCGCTTTTGACAAAGCTGGTGTAAGGCACTCGACGTGTTGTGTGTACATTTACTCGGTAATTCGTAGGAAGCCTTTCATTTCCACATAATGATGCGCGTTCCTTCCCTTTGCCAACGTAAGTTTCTGTTTGAAATTATTATCTTAGAGAGATAGGACTGGCTGCATGGTTATCTACATATACTGTTTCTTGGTTTTACCATTATTAAGAGTCTGCTTATAGCAATCATCAGCACTTGCCTGTATTGCGCGAGCTCACATTTTGACGTACACAGCATCACCAACACTGCCGCCATCATTATGAAGGTTCTATGTCAAAAACAAACCCGCACTGTTTGTAGCTCGCCTGGCACACACGAAAAGAATGAGACGGAATCGACGTATTGCATTCCTTTATGATCTACTGCCCACACAAGTTCAGCGCTACAAGCTCAGCGCTGCACGCTCCGCTGCGTCAACACTAGCGTTAAAATGTGGTTGACTACGATGAAGTATCGAAGTAGACGGGGATCACTAACTCAGAAAGTGCACCGCTAATCCACCGATCGCGCGAACATGATGGCCATCGCACAGGTTACCTTACTTTGATCGCTCACTGCAAGTGGTCTACGATGAGCTCTACCACATGAGTGGGCCAATAACTCAACGCGTTTTAGTGATTTCAATATAGTACTTACTTAAAAACGTGACCGCCCTGCATAGTAATGGCTGTGCATTCCGTCGAAATTATACAACTCGCGAAGCAAAAATTCTGACGCATATTACCTAATCTCGCAGTAACTGTCGCTACGCACTATCAGGTCTATGTGAAAGCCCAGAGGATATACATATAGAAGATGAGAGGACAAGTGGAATCGCTGTGAGAATCCTCCGACACGGGCGAGACGCGCGGTGCGAGGTTTTCGCACATCTGAACGGCAGCTTCTTGCACAGCACGGCACATTACGCAGGACTTACTTTGAGAGCGAATAGCGCACTTCGCCGAGAACGGAAGCGATCGCGGCCATAACGCGCAATGACTAGCACTACTGACTCAAAAAACGATAATGCTAATGTCTTCGCTGAATCGCTACCGTATCGCTAGTAACGTCGTTGCTGCACTACATATACTATAGAAACGTGAACTGCTGTACTTTTATTTCTTGGTTTTTTAATAGCGTGGTTCTCGCTGAGCAACAGAATTATTTTTTATGTTATTTGATTTGTGTCAGGGTCTCGGAGCGATTAACGTGAACGGAGAGAAATGAGCCGTAAACAAAATGTTGTTCATTACTCTTGGAAATAAAAGAAACCCTTGGACGAAAGATGGAGCGTTTCCTGACAGAATAAATTGCCTCGAAGAAGTAGTGGCCATAGTTCTTGGCCAGTGTAGAAGGTGATATATACATAAAAACGAATTCTACAAAGTAAAGCAAGCACACAAATAAAGAAAAAAATGATTATTCTTCCGCCAGACCTTTTGCTTTTCTTCCGCTGGCTGCCTGGGAGGCTGGAAAAAGCATCAATATTCAATGGCCTCTATACAACCCGTGTTTGCGGCACAGACTCCGTTGTCCAGCTATAAGACAAAACAACGCAACAAAGCAACGGAACAGAAAATAAAGAAACAAAAAGCAAAAGACATACACGTATACATCGAAACGCACACCTAAGCTGACGCACGCTATTAGGCGCGAACGGCCACTGTATCGACAAAGGCGCAAGTTTAGAGGTATGAATTATTGCCCTGGTTGACTCAAACATATCTCCCCGCTTTCTTTTTTACCACTCGTGTCTGCTGTTTTCCACCACCTTCGGTATTAACTGCGAAGCATTTCTTATCGAACCCTAGGCACTTTGAGCTTTTATATCTATCTATCTATCTATCTATCTATCTATCTATCTATCTATCTATCTATCTATCTATCTATCTATCTATCTATCTATCTATCTATCTATCTATCTATCTATCTATCTATCTATCTATCTATCTATCTATCTATCTATCTATCTATCTATGTTAGTATTTATTTGTTTTTGGAGACATTGGGTGTGTTCCAATACTCACCGTAGACGGCTAAATAGACAGCTAAGTGGACAGCGGCCATCTTAAGTCCCATTCCAATTATCTCGTAGCCGGCAAAATAGACAGCTTCGAGAAAGACAAAAACTATGCAGGCTACTTTGCTGTACAAACAAGATGGCGGCTCAGCGCAATGCTCGCGTAGCTCGGATCTCGCCGGTATGGTCGTCTGTACACCAGTAGGCGCTTTTCCAGGCGCTCAATGTAAGCTACGTTAATTTTTTCATAGGTTTGAACACGAAAGAGGCTAAAGAAAGAATATTTACGTTTTTTTATCTTAGCTTTCTCTTCTCGACGTGAGGTGGCATCACGTCGCGTAGACGTCTTCTAGACGCGTTCCATTTCTCGGACAACATGAGCTCGATGCTCTCTTCTAAGCTGTCAGCGTAGACTGTCTACGATGCTGTCCAGAATTGGAACACAGCCATTGTGTCTACCAATTCGTTACTGCAGAAAAATCTTCGGAGGTGTAATGTATGTAGCAGCAACCTGCCCATTTATTAAAAAATACGAAGCATTTCCAGAGGGTTCACGATTGCGCCATAAAGCTCGGCCTAACGGTGCCAACGTGTACGCGGCCCGCCTCGGTCTGAAAAGACCGGGCTTCAGGACTGCTAATAAAGTTTTGTGAATGAATGAATTTCTTAGCGAGCCCAAGGCAATTTCAGCGTTTATAGCAAAGTATCTATCTATCTATCTAGCCGCCAACGTCTGGGTGCTCTCGTGATCGCCTCCTTAACTTGATGTGGACCAAAATTGGCATGGAAGGTTAAAATGGCTTGACGAATATGACTGTGTGGTTATTACATGAATAACGTGAAAATCCTGTCAAGTACGTCGTCAAACGCTTTTCTCAAAACACTTGTGGCATATACCCGTATACCACGGGCCGCGGCGTACGGGTATGCGCCACAGGTGAGTGACAGTTTATATCTTCCCAGGAACGGCCAGAACAGACATTCGTAATTTAAAAGCGAGAGCGTTAAGAAAACCCGACATCGGCAGATTTGACCCGACGAATGCAAAGAATGAAAATCAGTATCCCTACAGGAATCGAACATAAGCATTTTGCGTGGCAGTCAAGTATTCTACCACAGAGCCACACCACGTTTCGAAACTGCTTTAGAAAAAGACCCTATGCAGGCGTAATGTCAGTGCAGTGTCAATTGTGGCTGCAGTGCTGTCTATCTAATTTTATAACAACGCAACAAACATTACATATGTACTCCTTCGATATAGGCGTCATGTCTGGTTGACGTTAATTGGGGTGCCAGTGTTGGCTCCGCTTTGATAGAATTGTAATAAACACTACATTTGTATTCCTATTATTGAGCAAGCCATATTCAAGCGTTGATCGACCCCGGAGAAATACGCTAATGAACATTGCGCATGATATTCACCTCATCGCACCGTGAGGTGCACTTCGTTTCGCTAATACCCACCTCTGTGCTCTAAAATGAGTGCTAACATTGCGTCAGACCATAAGTTACTCTTCAAACGCCTGTGTAGTCGACGTCCCTGGTAAAGGCACGATGTGAACACAACTACTACGCTTACAAAACCACGTCTGTGCACCTCGTAACGCTCGGCTGAAAGCCAGAAAATGCAGCATAGACAAGTACTGGCTGTCGCATGAAACCGATTCCCGCACTATTCATCGATCTTGGCGCAGCGCACAAAATTGACAAGGCACACAAAAGAAGTCGACGGTACAAGCGCTGATCTAACAACTGAAACTCGCCCGCCTATCAGTCCTACTGCATTATTCAACTTTGAAGTTTTGCTCGTTACCTGTTTCTGCAGTTTATTCTAAAAACAATATTGTTCAAAGGTATGCGCTGTGATGCTAGAAGCGGCACGAATCCCCTGTCGACGTTGTAGCACTTGTCCTTGTTCTCAATAATTACTACCGTAGAGCACTCATAGAGAGCCGGCGCAGAATGTACCGTAATATACTTCATCGTCCACCGATGATTTCCACGACGAAGACCTACAAGTTCTCGCTGTTTTCAGATCTCTCATCAAGACAAAGCACACTCCCCTCAGCAGAATGGCAACTCCATCACATCAATTCGCAGAGCAACCTCTCGATTGCAAAGAGCCAGTCCTTGCAAGCCTTTTTTAAGATCATGGATTGCCGTCTTGTTTAAGACAACCTCAGGGGAACCGTACACAAATATTTATCGCTTGTGACGGTCTCGGAAGGAGTGGTGAATGCTGATAGGTGTGCTCGCGCAAGACAGCGTAAAGTGGAGGTCATTGGGAGTGGCCTTCCACCTGTAGTGGGCATAGCATAGGATGATGATGATCATGATGATACGCACAGGTAAACCTCCCCAGATGATTCATGTCATTGTTCACTTGTTCGATGTTTGTTTTCAATAAGGCAAATATCAGTGGCTTTTATATTTCCTTCCGTCATCAAACAATTGAACAATTCCTCGTTTTACTAAGCATTAACGAAAAAGTGCGTTACCTCAGTGCTTAAAAAATACTGCGGTTTGTACGGTCAATCGTGGTTGATTCTTAGGTTATAAGCTACCATTATGGCAGTTTTGTTAATCTTTGTCGATAGGAAACTTGAGGCCTGCAAGCTTGACAATTCAGAATATACTGTGTAGGCAGAGTTCCATTTGTAGGAGGTATAGTTCCCTATGCAAATGTGAGGTATTGTCAACTGCTCAAGCACAAAGGACAGGTCTGTACAGCTCTCGCTGATCCCACTAAAAAGATGCAAGACAAAATGACTATGTGAGCTAGTTGATACGAGTACATCTTTTCTCGAGCAAACAGCGCAAGCAAATGAACACGACCAAGACGAATCAAGACAACAAAGCACTTCCTGCTACCCTGTTCTTACTCTATCCTTGCAATGTGCCAGACGACTGAGCAGGGCGCGTTCTACAAAGTGCCCAATTTATTTCTTTGCAACGTCCTTTGGTGCGGCGTATTGTGACACTCTAAACTAGGGAAAAAAAGGAGCAGGCGGCAGTATTCAGTTTAAAGGTCTGGAATGTAATTTATCTCTCGCTTCTTCCAGCATCGCATCTTTACAAGACACAACCTCTGGCGCATGGTGTTTGGCATGCAATTGAAACAGCACGCCCGGTTGTATACTTCCTCTCAGTAAAACCGTGCAGCTTTCTCTAAGCTCTATCGGGGCTCATCCAAACAATGTGCATGCTCATGTAGGGGCTTGGAGACATGATTGTTAGTATATGGTACAATGCGTATATTGGTTAATCTTAGTGCCTTGAAGCTTGAATGATTTACCAGCCCGCGTGCACACACTGGCGGCGTATTGATAACACGTTCCCGCCCCTTTACAAGTGCGACCCTTAACTCCAGATCGCGCCAGCCACACATTTCCAAATACTGTACGCTTTTAGTAACGGGGGCAGTAGCAAGTCTGTTCTTTCTCTTGCTTTCTTGGACACCGGTGTCCCAATACTTTCTATGCAGCGCACAGAGATGAACATGGTGTAAGCTCTCAAGAGGCTATCAACGTACGCAAAACACGAAATCCAAACAGAACGCGGGCAACATGAACGTACACAGCCACGAGCGGAGAGCATCCAAGAAGGAGATGCACTCGACGTGGCTTGTACAAGCATGCACGCGGAACAGCTGCGAAGAATGCTGTGTGAATACAGAGGACGTCCGATGCATTTTGCGCGAACGATATGTCAGTATCCGTGTTGGGCTACGGAATGGTCGAAGCGGGAAATAGGAGATAGAAAATAACAACATCTGTAAGTATCAAAACAACGAAGTAGTTTCTCCATCGCATGTTTCTTCTTCTAGCTCGTATTTCATTCCGAATGTTTGTTAACGTTTTGTCTCTCACGCTGCGTTTGAAGAAGCTCATCTGAGTGAATGCCTGCGTTCTTTCTTACACATGTATTGCTTCGTGGCTCACTGTGTTGCGTCCGTATAGCAATGATAGGTATTTCGCTGCCGCCCACAAAACGCCTTCTTCCATCTAGGCAGCACAACTTACGTTTTACTTCGAAAGCATGCGCGGGGTACGTGCGTTGAATGCAAACAAATATGTGTTTATCATTAACGAACACACCTATTTTAGCTCTAATGAAGAATTATGGGGCGTTGTGTGTCACCACGATATGACTGTGGCTCGCTGTAGTGGGAAAACCTGATTTAATTTTTGTCAGCGCGGGCTTTTTCAACGTCCACCTAAATCTAAGTACATGGGTGTCGTCGTATTTTTAATATATCGAAATGCGTCCGCAGTGGCCAGCAATTGGACCTGTCTTCTAGAGGGCAGTGCTACATCGTATCCGCTGATTTACCATGGCGGGTATGGCTGAAACGTCAAACGTTCCATGGATCTTTATACATTTCCATAAGACGACTTGAAGGGGAACGCCATCTTTTTCTTCTCAGTCGACTGTACTGATCCACTGTCATTTCCTTCTACCGGATATTCATAACACAGCAATGAAAAGACTACTGATGGCGCCCTCATACCTACAGTGCACTTTAAGTCTCTTCCTTAGATGCATATGCATGCGTCTTGAAATGAGTTTAACTTTTTTTAATGTCCTGTAATATTCCTGCCAGCATTAATATTGCATATTTTTAGATCACCCCAGAGAAGTGCTAACCTTATTTTGTAGCGTTAGCTACACTTGCCATGCGGGAGCTGATTTCGCGTGGGTCATCATGAGCCGTGCTGCGCATGCGCGAGGATGTGTGCGGAGCCGGCATCTCACAAGCTCTCCGCCACCGCCGCGCGCGGCTCGCCGCTGAGGGTGGCGGAGAGCGGGAGGAGTGGCGTCATAGCCGGGCAGACAGACTGGCGCCGGCGCGCGCGACTCGCCGCTGCTGCTCTGCGCATTCCACAGGGGTGACGTCGTAGCCATGGCGCACGCAGCTATTCGCCTTAGAGCACTGCACGGGCTCGGGCCTACCCGAAAACCAGAGCCCGGCCCGTGGGCCTGGCCGGGCCGGGTAAAGTAGTTCTCACGGCGGGGCCGGTCCGGGCTCGGGCCTGGGGCTCCGTGCTTAGGGCCGGGCCCTAGTTTGAGGTGGCGGGCTCGGGTCGGGCCGGGCTTGAAATATGCTCGGTTGTTAAGGGGGCACTGAATCGGTTTAGGCTGATAAAGTGTGCTCTGGGAACTCGAATGTCCCTAATTTTAACATCATAAGTTTATTATAGTGGAGAAAAACTAGGTCAAAGTTCCATTTTTAAATTTCACGCCGAAATCTATGCGCGGGCCGTCACGAATTTCAAACTGTATTGGTCGTATTTTGGCGTCATTCGCTCAACGAATTTTTTCTGACTCTTGGTATGTTAAGTCTATGGCCCCCTCTGAAGCCAATGTACTTCATTTTTACCGATTAGGAACTACTTAGGCCCCAGGAGACGCCGTCAGAACCTATGACATCACGGCGCTTGCTGCACGAACTTGAAGGTGGCATCGCTACCCGCATTTTCTTTGCGCGTTTTCTCGATCACCAAATCTTGTCGCGGCGCGCGTGGTCATTTTAGAATTTTAAAAGGGAAATTTTCTTATAATACTAAAATCGTTTTTCTCTTTAGTCTTCCTCAGTGGCGTGCCAGGGTATAGAACACCGGGCCCGTGCCCCCCCCCCCTGCCCCCTCGCTCCCCGAATTGTTTTTTGACATGGCATACAGAGTACAAAATGAGATTCAACCACATCTGCCTGCCGGGACCCCACTTCAGATCAAGGAGGTACCGCTACCCGAAAAACATTTCTGCCTAAGCCCCTGGTGTCCCTTTAAGTGTGTTACGCATAGGTTGTGCAACATGTATGTTCCACATTTTATCTCGACAAAAAAAAACGCTTTTTTAATCTGGGGCAGGCTATTTAGACAAGTTTGATGAGGGTCAAATACTGAACTACTTTGCTTCTTGCATAAGGGGCTGTCTGGTTTACCTGAAACGGGCGATCTAAAAGTAAATAGACCAGGCTCCTATATAGTTAACATGTCAATATTCTGTGCTTTATTACCTGCATTCGCTATTATTTTATATCCCCAATGTTGCTTTGTAATCGCAGTAATAAATGTAATATAATAAGTTTACACCTTTAACTTATAATCTCAAGAACAATCACAGAGCTTCAAGCGGGGAAACGTTCTTGAAAGTTCCAGCCCTGCACTAAAACGCATGCAAGGAGTGCACGGGGTATCATTACATAGAATCTCTATAAAGAGGTTCTGCTATGTTCATTCAGCTGCTATGCTCATTCTGCAGAGGTCTACAAATAAAGCCTAAATTTGCGCTAGTGGCGGAAGTTAAGGACAACGACTGCTCACTCCTTCACAAACCGCAAGGCAGATGTACGCCCCTGCGGCTAGAGCAAGCAGTGCAAGAAACTTTAGCGCTGGCTGGATATGGGATGCAACAGCGCACGGCGTGCTTCAAGCTGGAATATCTTGACAATATGATTTTTGGACAATAACATGTTAAAAAAATTCGGCAGATCCCACGTACTGTGGCAATCGATGTTATGCGAAGCATGCGGCTGGAAAGTGAGTGTGACGTAATTTTTGTTAATGAGCGAAGCATTACAAAATGACGCTAAATATCTATAAATTTTATACGCGCACATATATGCTGAAGAGCCGCATATGTGTTATTTAACCAGTTGTTTACAGTTGGGTAACGCTGCCAACGGCAACGAATGTATTACCAACACCAGAAGTGGTAAGCTGGTATGTAGTGCTTATACTTGTCCATAATGATGGAGAACGCACGCACGTTTCACGAACCCGTAGTGCATGTGTGGAAGAGGTTCTTGACAGTTCTTGA
Source organism: Rhipicephalus sanguineus (assembly GCF_013339695.2). NCBI lineage: Eukaryota > Metazoa > Arthropoda > Arachnida > Ixodida > Ixodidae > Rhipicephalus > Rhipicephalus sanguineus. The sequence continues at coordinate 166,667,957 of NC_051178.1, read as the reverse complement.
ACAAGGTCATCATCACCGTGGTCAGGGAGCACCAGCAGCTGGTCGTGACTTTTTATTTCATCCGGTCGTGATCGCGGTGACCAGGGGTCCATATGTAGTGAAGTATGAGGTATAGTACAGTTCTAGGAAATCGTGGATGCCTCGGTCATTTCGTCGACAAATTGTATGTCGATAGAGCCGGCGACATGTCGGAACCTGAAGTCACCCTTCGCGTTGGTGAGGTATGGGCCGTCGAGGATGGTAGGCCTGGATAGTGCTATGTAGACTAACATCATTGGATGGCGCTTGTCGTATTCATAGACTGCATGGGCGTATGTGGCCCCCGTAGCCTAGTCTACAAAGCGGCTGTCAATCAATCTGGCGTCATCATCGGTCAGCATGAGGCCATCGCCCAGCCTCGTAAGAAATGAGGAGGACGCTGCATCGTTCTGGCGGACTAAGTGCACTTTACGGTGCGATGGTGTGAATATCATACGTAACTTTCGTTAATGTATTCCTCCGGGGTCGAGCAATGCTTCAATTAGCGTGCTGAGTCATAGGAATACAGATGTAATGTTTATTAGACTGCTATAAAAGCAGAGCCAACACTGAAACCACAGACGTTAATCTGATATGACGCCTGTATCGTAGGAGTATCATGTAGCGTTTATTGCTATCTTGCAAAATTAGATCGCCAGCACCATAACCACGATTGACGTTGCAGCGACATTACGCCTGCATAGGCTGTTTTTCCAAACCAGTTTATAGAGCTGGCGTGGCTCTGTGGTAGAATATCTCATTCACATGCAGAAAGCATGGGTTCGATTCCTGCTGGGATCCTAATTTTCATTCTTTGCATTCGTCGGGTCAACGCTGCCGATGTCGGTTTTTCTTAACGCTCTCGCATTTAAGTTATCAATGGCTGTCCTCGCCGTTCCTAGGTAGATATAAACGGTCAGTCAGTCACCTGTGGCGCATACCCGTACACCGCGGCCCGTGGTAAACGGGTATGTGCCCCACGTGTCTGGAGGAAAGGGTTTGACTACGCACGCGACAGGATTTTCACGTTATTCATATCATGACCCGACAGTCATATTCGTCAAAACCCCCTACCCTCCCAGGCCAATTGTGGTCTACACCAAGTTGCGGAGGTGATCATGAGAGCACCCAGACGTAGGCGGCTGGATAGATAGATAGATAGATAGATAGGCAGATACGTAGATAGAAACGCTCAAAGTGGGAAAGGTTCGCTAAGAAATGCTTCGCATTTAAAATAAACTATAAACTATGCCAAAAAACTGTGCTAGCAGTGGTATGATATATGAAAATTATGCTTTGACAAATAGCTTTTCCTTCGTTTGGGCTGCTTATATACGTATTTTAACAGTGCACGCGGTGCATGTGGTTCATTATAATTTTTTATCTAGGTTAGCGTATTTACAACGAGGGTAATAAATATGGCTTTTTTTCGTCTATTTCTCTTGCTCTGACAAGGCGCTACTACGCTGAAGACAGGTGGTATGTACTTATCCAGAAGGGTGCACGATTCACTTCGTCGTTAGAACCTGCTTTAAATTTCACTGCAGAGTGAAATAAAAACAAAGTGAAGAGAGCCTACTGTTCTCTGTCTCCACTGTTTTTATTGCGCTCCCTATCAAAACTGAACCCATCCTGTAAATCACTTTCCTTGCTCCAATATACGCTACAACACGCACTTGATGATCCCCATTGCATTTGCACAAAAAATACCCTAGCTCAACTACATGTTTCCACCGTGAGCCTCTTTTTGCAAGAAATTACCGCAGGCTCAAGCATAATTGTTAGCGAAGCATGCACCAACAAAGCGTAGATATTTGCCACTTAATACACCTCGCTGTAGATTGCATGTACGGGCAACACCGCCTAGATTATTGGCTCGGACCCATGTCGGGCCCGATCTACGGTAGGGCCGGGCCGGGCCGGGTAAGCGAAATATTTCCACGGGTTCGGGCCGGGCCCGGGCCTATCGTTGAGTCACCGGGCCGGGCTCGGGCGGGTTCGGGCACGGGCCGAGAATCACGGCCCGTGCAGTGCTCTAATACGCCTTCGCTGTGCAGTCGCCGTCTGACAATGCGCTGGTGCCGCTTGATAGCGCCTCTGACTGGCGTTTGCAGGTGGGTAACGCCATGGAGAAGGAGAGCGCAAATGCCGCTGAACGGCGCAGAAGAGCCGAGAAGCTTATGTCATCGGATCCCGAAGTAGTTGCCTAGCAATTAGCGGTTCAGCGTACGAAGAATGAACACAGGAAGACTAAGCGTGCTGCGGAGACTCTGGAGGAAAGGGAGGAACGTCTAGCAAAGCGGCGTCGCCAGGATGCTGAGCGACGTGCCCGACCACCTCTGCAGCAGCAACAACAAGACGCCGTCGATGACGTCAAGGCTCGCCGATCGACTGCCTATACCGTGAAACTCAGTGAAAGCGCCAGTGCAACTCGTACCTTCGAGACGGACTTCGTAAACAATCCGTTTGGATACGTGTGCGGCGTGTGTGAAAGACTATGGCACATGAAAGACTTGACGCCGCTAAGTAGTGCCATGCGTGAAACGTTGAGTTTAGTGGCGGCGCCTGAGTTGGGTAAAACCGTGGCGCGTGTTTGTACAACGTGCAAGAACTTTCTCGTTAACCAGAACATTCCGCTCTTTAGCGTTACCAATGGGTAACGTTACCCGGCCATGCCACCAGGTCTACCGGTTCTGAACGATGTCGCCGAATGTGTGTCATTGGAGCAGCAGTAAGCATGACAATCAAGCTAATCCTAGACAATCTGGAAAGCCCAGAATAATCAGCTGAACCTTTGCTAACGCTACGTATATCCTGGCATAGCCGAGCTAAGCCACTGCAATTTTTTTTAGGGGCGTAGCTCCTCTTAGTCTAACCTTGTCACGTCTCCGTTGACCAGCGTAAACGGATCTCCCGTATGGTGCAATAGATGGCGCTGTCTCATAGAAGTACATACTAACTGCAGTTCAGGGACGATATTCTAGATGGCGCTGTACACAATCTGTGTCGTCATCACCATTTCTCGTCTCTTTTCCTAGATGGCGTTGGTCCAATAGAATTGTGTGCAATATGGCGCTTGTGTGAATCGACACTAGATGGCGCTGGAAGTGCCGCTGCTCTCCGATTGGCTGTTGCGCGGGCTGCGCGGGGATGCGCAGGGAGCGAGCGCCTCTCTCATTCTCCTGGATCGTCGCCGTACGTGTCGGATCGTTGGCAGAGCATGGACGATGCGCAGCGGCGGGCGCTGGCTTGGCGGCAGCCAGGCGGATCCCGTGATGGTGCGCGCCAAGGACGCCGCTGCCAAACGGGCTCAACGAGAAGCGAATCCCGAGACCATGATTGCTTCAGGAGCTTCGCCCAAACTCTTCATCATTCACCCGTGGATATGCTGTAATTTTTTTTATTTTACAGCTGCACCAAGCTTCAACATCGTGGTCTAGGGGTCGCATAAGTAGAGTACTTGCACCTTCATTAAACCCAAAATACCTGCTCGAACCGATAATTATTCATATTAGGTCGTATTGATTCCCTAACTTCCACATTGTGTAAAGCTAAATCGAATATCATGGGCAAGCTTCTCTGCGGCAATCCCTCCATTTAAATATACATTTATGTACTTTATATTAGCCATACTTTCTTCTTCAGAATATATAGTGCCACGTGCGTTTCTTTATCACTTTTGCTGTATTCGGTTTCTGTATTCGCTGTATTCGCGCTGAGCGTTGCTTACAAAGACTGTCAGCAACGCTCAGCGCGAACCGTGCCTCGTTGTTAGAGAACCTTCGCGATCATTGTATATCGTTTTGTTAAGATTGCGCGCAAGACGCGCACACTCGAGCTTATTCTAGAATTTGCACGACAGCCAGCGATAACGCTGGAATATTCGACGGCACATGTTTAAATGCCGACGCGCTGCACCGCTTGCCAGTTGATCGACGGACGACGCCCTGTTCGCCGCTATCATTGTACAGCGTGTATTGCTGTAGTTCTAGTTCTCATTTTCCGGCCACAAGTTCGGCCAAATGAACAGTTTCATCCTGCAAACGCCGACTGCTGTCTTCGTCGACGTCACGACCACGTGACATCTGGTGGAGGTGCTGCTTCTTCCATGATCCGGACGCCCCCGCGAAGCGCTGACCCAAGCCCAAGCCGCGAGGAGGACGACGGCAAAGAAAACCCGGATCGTCGAACACGCCGCAGGCACAAGGGACTGCAGCCAGAGCACGGGCTCCTTCCCGAACAAACCAGGCAGCCCAAGGTCCCAACACCCACCGCAGCGACGATGACCGACCCCGTGCAGCCTGCGCCGATACTTCTCCGGCAGCCCAAGGAGCCGCCAACTTTCCGCGGGTCGTCATTCGAAGACCCGGAAACCTGGCTCGACACCTTCGAAAGGGTCTCAGCGTTCAACAACTGGGACTCCGAGGACGAGCTGCGCCACGTTTACTTTTACCTTGAAGACGCAGCAAGGACCTGGTTCGGGAAACGGAAGTCCACTCTTCGAACTTGGCACGCCTTTCGCAGCGCTTTCCTGCAGACGTTTGCAAGCGTCGTCAGGAAAGAAAGGGCCGCAGCCTTGCTAGAGACACGGGTACAACTTCCAAATGAAAGCGTTGCCATCTTTGGAGAGGAAATGGCCAGACTGTTCCGCCACGCTGACCTGCTATGCCTGTGGACAAGAAAGTCAGGTTGCTCATGCGAGGGGTAAAGCAAGAGCTCGTCGCTGGGCTGATGCGGAACCCACCCTCGACAGTCCAAGAATTCATCTCAGAGGAGACGACGATTGAGAAGACACTGGAAATGCGCAACCACCAGTATAATCGCCGATCAATTCAAGACAGTCCAGCTGTTCATGCCGTCGGCTCCGACGACCTGCGTGAAACGATCCGAGCGATCGTGCGGGAAGAACTGCGCAAGCTGTTACCCTTACCACAGCCTGAAGCTGCCTCGATCGCAGACATCGTCCGATGCGGGAAGAACTGCGCAAGCTGTTACCCTTACCACAGCCTGAAGCTGCCTCGATCGCAGACATCGTCCGAGAGGAAATCCAGCAGTCTCTGGGCACCCCCGAGTCAGCGCAGCCGCAGCTGCAAGCAGTGAGCTATGCTGCTGCAGCCCGACGTCACGACCACGTGACATTAGCATGTTCGGGTACAGATGCTCAAATGATATAATAAGATGTCATGTAAAGGAAGAAACGCTACAAGCACGTGTTAACCACCCCGCTTACGTCTTCAAACAGCGCGTTTTCCAGGAAGCGAGTAGCCATTTGTGCCTGAGACTTGCTAACCACACGTGTGTAACAAGTGCCTAACAAGCACTTACAACTGAACGCCAATGTATCGATACGTAAATTTGCTCAGCTACACTTCTACGCTCTTCTACATAGCGTTGCTCATATTTCGTCTCTTTGGCTCGCGAACGAACACGTATGCAAGCGACAATTTCCCATCGAGAGCCCGCGTTTTCCCATTGATTTGCACGAGCCGGGTGCATCATCCCGTGGCTGCAGGCGCCGAATTTCGCAATCCCCGTTGGGGCACTTTGGACGCGGACGCACCGAGAGCTCGGGTACAAGCACTCGCCGAGTGGCACTGGACGTATAGACGCGGAGGCTTAAGTCTATGGTTGCGCTAGAGGCTCGCCATATCGCCAAATTGCCAATCGGGAGAACTACGCCAGCCGGTAAGGCGTGTATGTTTAGTAAGCCCACAGGCAGGTGTAGCCCCCTCCCTCCCCCCCTCCCCTACTTTGGCGGGCAGGTGCTCTCCCCGACAGCGCCGCGCCTATATATATATATATATATATATATATATATATATATATATATATATATATATATATATATATATATATATATATACAGTCCGATTTGCGCGGTTGAGAACAAGCGAAAAAAGAGAAGAAAAAAAGCAATGCCTAACAAGCAAAGGGTGCAGTGCACAGCGGCGTGCGTTGGACGTATAATCGCGTCTCGCCGGTGCTCTATTGCAAAACAGCAGGGCATAATTCTGTGCGAGCGTGAGCGTCAGCTCGCCCGAGGTGGACATACGCGACCGGGCACCAACGGTGCGCACGGCAGCCATCAGGAACTCATTAGCTGCGGGCTCTGAGCGGAGCGATACGCCCCGCTGCTCGAAGTCGGTGTCTCATTATCGCCCCCCCACCCCCTCTTCTTTATCCGACAATCTCTCCCGCGGTCTCCGGCAAAGCCCAATATTTTGCTCGTCGAAAACAACGCTGTCAAGCGACAACGATCCCCGAGAAAGAATGCTATGAAAGAAACGTGGATGGGGAGCGCCATGTAGCAGTGCGCCGCACCTGCGTAGCGACAGATAAAAACAAGATGGCGGTGACGCTTCAGCACCGAAGAAGTTCTGTAAAAAATACTCTTTTGTAGCCTGCTGCAGCTTCTTACCGGCAGAGATGATGCTGCTTTCACCTTAGATAAGAACGTTATCGGGTTGTGAACGTTGATAGATTAAGTGAATTTTTTGTCGTTGTTTTCTTAACATATGAGCTAGTCTAGTTATAAAATATGGCTTAGTTGTTGTCACAAAAGCGATGTTTCTGGCTCATTGTTTATGACGTGACTTCTCCTAAAAATTTTCAGGATGTTAGGCCTCGCTCTAAAACCATGGTGACACAGGTGTCCAGCACCATATGTGTAACAATATTGCTATCATAACCTTGCGAGCAGCGTTATGATAGACAATCTTTTTCCTATGCTACAGTTTTATTAGGCCTCTTATGAGAAGGAGTACATTCAGGTTCGCTTCCTGGGTATCATTTTCGCTTGAGCAGTTCTCATTTCAAACCTCTCTGAACAACACTGTTAAAAACGCAGGATGTTCATTCCTCTGCGCATATTGCAAAGGATCTTGCACCTAACCTGTTTTGGGCTCTCTAAAAAAATTGCACGTGAATTTAAAACAGTACGCGAAATGCGCTGCAAGTGGCTATATAAGCAAATTGGCTGTATACTTGTCTAGACAGAGATATTCTTGCACGGCAACAAATATACGTTCATGGCATCTTTGTTGAAATTACGTTTCCATAAGCGTATCAGTGTGTTTAACAAAAGGCCATAATTTAAGCGGTAATATGGCGTTTGGAAATGAAGCTTGTCAACAAAAACGACAAATTTTAAATAGCATTGTCTCTCTTCACGGTATTTGTGTTATTGCGTGATCACTTCCTTAAGCATAGCGTCCCGCTCAACAAAGTTGGTTTGAAAAGCGAAGAAACTGCGTGAGGAGTGAACATTTTCTCGAAGACCGAATGGTTCGACATGAAAACTTTGGCTTTATTTACCAGGGGCGAAAGACGAGGGAAGTAAACGAAATCGCTTGACACGAGGCTGATCGCTGGAAGAGATTCTCGTTCGGTGAGAATTACACGTCCATGTAATGAACGCGTGTACCGCCGGCCGTAGCATGTATAAATTGATGGCTCCATTTTTAACTACGCAGTATCACCGACAACATGGATCACATTTTTAACTGGTGACATGTTCCGGAGGGGCACGGTGAACTATTAATATCCAGTTTTTTACTCGACGTGGAATTCTGCAGTTCAAAAACACACACTTAAATTTATTGTACCATATTTCCTGGCTATGCTCGAATGCAAAAGGTGTTCAGTAGGGCTCTTAAGGGGCAGGCAGAAATCATTTCAAGCAGTGAAGGTTGTACACTCAAAAACGTTAGAAATCTGATTTTTTCTAATCCAACGCTTAGTGAACGTCCAATGCTGGGCGAACAGAAAACAATCAATTCAAACCGTCTCTCGCGAATTTCTAATCAAGGCGAGCTGCACGCAGCTCGCTCGTCACCGATGCATGAAGCGTGTATTTCGTAGCTTTCAGCCATCTCCTCGATATTTTTAACGCAGCCGTGCAAACCCTCCACGAAATTGGCAGTATAATTATTAACGGCGATGCGCAAAATCCTTCCACCAACAAACGCGCCCACAATGACGAGCTCATGATCGCGAAGGGAAGTTGTGCAAAAAACACCGAACCACGTACGGAAGCTTGCACTCGGACACTTCTGAAAAAGTTCACTCTCCTCCTTCTCCTTATCTGTGCGTTTTTGCGCATAGGCTGTTAGTCGCCGAAGGGTGTTTACGCTTCTTCATAACCGAATGCCTATTTTCTTTTGTCCGTTCTGACTGTCACCTCTTGCCTCAGTTATTTACTTTTTCCATACGTTCTTCTAAACCGCCTTCCCTTTTAATGTCCGAAGAATCGCGTTTAGTTTCTTTCTACCGCAGAGACAACTGTCGTCCACAGTTGTCGCCGTTAAAAACATCCTCTTCACCCGTGGACACACTTCACCGTTCTCTATACAATGTTACTGTCAAAACACGAGGACGCGTTGAGCGCTCGCTTCCCATTTGTGAAGTTGTTTGAATTGAAAACCGTGTATGACGCGGAGGCAATCCTGGAGCTAGAGTTACCGTATATGGCTCCTTTGCGGTATCATTTACAGTAACAATACCTGGGGTTTTTCGTCATCTTGCGCTTGTCTTTAGTTGCTGGTGAAAGGAATGAAGAGCAAATGATTTCGAGAGGCTTCGAAGATTGTTGTGCGTGATGCGAAGTATTTGCTGCTGGCGCTGTGTTCGGTATTCGACGCGAAACCTTGCCGTGTTCGCTTAGATAAACAAACGCGAATGCCGTGTTCGCTTAGGTGCATGCGCTAACGCGACAATAAACCGGTCTATAAAATTAACTTCACAAATGGGCGTTGATAAACGACCACAGAAGATTTCTCATCGCAGTGCCAGTGCCGTTCCAGGTTAGGTTAGGTGACCGACCAGCGCGCGCGTGAATGTGCGTGCGTGCGTGCGTGCGTGTGTGTGTGTGTGTGTGTGTGTGTGTGTGTGTGTGTGTGTGTGTGTGTGTGTGTGTGTGTGTGTGTGTGTGTGTGTGTGTGTGTGCGCGCGCGTGCGCGTGCGTGCGTGCGTGCGTGCGTGCGTGCGTGCGTGCGTGCGCGCGCGCACTTTCGTCGGCGATCTTGTTAGTGTCAGCCAAACTGCTCAATACCGATACAGAAAGATCGATGAACTACTTCAAGTTGCGGATTACGAAGAAGCAGCACGACTGTCACAACTCCTTATGACGTGAAGTTCGAGTCCTCTTGTTGCGCAAGACATAAGCGCTGCACTTGTTGCACAATTCATTGCGTTCTCTTGGTAGTCGTGAATCGTTTCACTTAAAAGAGCCTATATTGCACCTTATCTCAAGTGTCCACCGAGAGATGGCCAACTGTAATTTTATAGGATAAGAGATTCCTTGGCAGGCAAAGAAAACCCCGAAGTAAGGTAAAAACGCCCCGTCGCGGTAGTCTTGCTTGCGTATTTACTGTACTTGGGCCAGCAAAAAAAAAGCAAAAAAAAAGAAGAAAAAGCCAAGAAGTGTGGCGAATGGCGCTCCGTACATGAATAATTGAGGCGACTCTTTCGCAGATCCGTCTAATGGCGGTATTAGCAAGGCCACTCAGAGGCGAACTGGAAAGCTGGTTACACGTTATAAAAGCTTTGAACTAAAGCCTTAACCGACCACTGAAGAATGTAGCTTGAGGCACGGCCGCTCGATAAAAAAAAGGACCTTTCATTTTTTTTATCGAGCTGCCGTGCTTCTGGTAATAATTGAAGCTATCTTCGGGTAACCAAGAATTCGAGACAGAAATGCAGGTATGACGGAAGAGACCATAAGTGTTTCTGATATTAAGTTACGAAATGCAACGCATTCTCAAGGAGCATCAGTTTCTCAATGCGTTTATTGCTTTCGCCGCAAGCAGCGGAGGGGTAATGATTATGACAGCTTCTCGCATTAATGCCCATTCCTCGCAAGAATTCCGCTACACAAGGACAAAATTACAGAGTCAACTATTCAGTCAGAAAGGCGAACTTACTAGTTTGGGCTGCAGGTTTACGTATGATGACCACTACATTATTATAAGGCACACCATATGTGGGCTACTTCGAAATAATATCGGCCAGCTGTGGTCCCTTAGCGTGCGCATTATTTCACGCAATCGTTTTCTTTCTCGTTTAGATCAATTGAAATGCCGCCGCTGTGGCCGCCAATCGAATCAGCGACATGAAGCTACATGGCACTACGGGTCAAGTATGCTGCGAAAACCACGGTACGAAACCGAGGATTTTTTTTAAATTTTTTAATGATAAAACGAAATACTTCGACGACGTATTTTCATGTTAAGCATTATGACGCCCCGACTCTTAGTGAAACATGCTTCCGGAATTGCGAAGCTATAGCAATGTTCAGTTTAAAATAATTGTTATCAAGAATAGGCGATACCTTCGAATTCATTTAGATATATTGGAATAATCGAAGGCTAACATATATGAAAGTTTAGCGGTGCATTCGTCAAGAAATGAATGTGTCAGTGAACTGTTCGTCGTTGTGTAGCGAACTTCTCATTACACCGTTGTTAATTTTGATTAATGTCTATCACTGTTGTGGACGATAAACAAATCTGACGAAAGACTGCATGTGTATTTATTACAGACACCGTTCGTGACTTGAACTCCGTTGCTTTGCTGTAATCATTCGGGGAGCATGGTGGTTTTGCGAACGAGTTAAAATTGTTCGTTTGAATGAATATGAGCGCGAAAACCGTATGCACTGTGCTTCCTACCAGATTCTATACGCGCGTACGAACTGAAACTCTTGGACTAAAAGTTTATCATTTTCTTTTTATTTCCTGAATATATTCCTTGTCCGTGACTTTTTCCCGAATCTCCTTCTAAATTGTGCACGCACATGAATTTATAATCGGATGTACCACGCATGTCTCTTGGATTTTTCAGTTTCAGGTTGACTTTTATTCATTTATATTGCGGGAGCCAATGAACTTGATTGATTGCACTACACGGTGGCTCGACCAGTGCATAGTATTCTTCTGCCGCTCTCGAGATCTCGTGTCAGCATCGCGCATGCGGTGGCTGCATTATAATGGGGATAAATAAAAAAAAAAGTGCTGGAGTGCATCGAACAAAGCTCAATTTAGGAAACACGAGGCTTTCGAAATGATAACACTGTCTTTTTTCCTAATATCTACAGTGATACGGGAAAGTTTACTGTCTCCACACATCTTATAAGCCAAACTAACCAATAAAGCGAATACATGTTGCCGTGGTTCTCTATTTGACAAACGTGTTCAGTGCTTCTAATTTTCCTTACATATTTACTCGTAGGGCTTTTTATGTGTGATTGTATAATGCAGCTAGCAAGTCCGTATGAATTATGTGGAATGTTTAGGTAGAGAAAAGCCGCAGTCGAGCCAATATGAAAAATGAGGCCTCGAAAGAAAGAAAGACCAGCAAACTGAGCACATTGCATTGAAGATGCTTGTTCCTCCAATGTGAATGTCAGAAAATGGTTCTTCAATTTAATAAATATTAAGATTTATCACTCCTAAGTGTTGAACTGGAGTTCAAATCCAGGGAATATCGGAATCCTGTCGGGAAGAAGCATGCATGTCTAAAAAGGAGAACACCGACAAACAAATAAACTTGTTAATTGGCATTCTTTTTTTTTTTAGCCGAAACTACGGTGATCATTTCTGCGTTACAGGAAAAGCCTTTTAAGCATGCTGCTACAGGGAAAAATAAAAAAAAAAAGATGGTAGACGTATTTCGAGTCGCATCTTCTTTCTGAGCCTTCAGAAATGTGAAAAATGTTTTCTCACATAGTGCGTGGTTTTGTGAACAGGAAAAGTAAACGATGGCGGTCACGCTACATCATTCTATCCTGGACACATCATCCTGCACCGGAGCAAGAATTTTTCGTTAAAATCAACTTCTCAGAGGATTTTAATCGGACAATCTTAAGTGTTTTATCTAATTATTTGCAGTAACAAAAATGTAAGTCGAAGCCATGGCAGCATGAAGACCTCCCCAAGACACGGTTCGTGTCCTTGTGTTGAAGTACACTTGGGCGACAGACGAGACCGAGACATGAACAGCGGTCAGTACTATATTCGTCCCTTCATTCGCCTTCGTGTCTGCCTTACGCTGTAAGCATAGTTAGGGATGACCAAACACACTAACTAAACCAAACGTTTAGATCGCTAAGGAATATCTTCGAGCGTCCACAAAACTGCTATGGCAACAAAGTGGGTTCCTAAACACTTCTCTCTAACTTGATCGTTTGCTATGTGAAGAATATACAGCGATAATATTAGAAGAGCTTTAATTCAATATAGTGTGCCATGACCCCTTCATCCTTTCTTTGCTAACTCTTTGCCGCAGAGTTTGCCGCAGTGCCATTCTATAGTGCAGAACCTCCTCGCACATCTCTGTCATATGCACGCACACGCATCTTCCCTTGCGTCTTTTATATTATTTACATTAACTTATCATTGCTCTGCACTGCATAAATATTGACGTTCTGACCATCCCTTTAACGGTTATCGCGTACTTTTTTTTTTCTCGCGAGCTCGGATAAATAGACAAACATAGGAAACAATATCGCTAAATTTCGGTATTGCGTTTCACACGTTCATTGTTAGCCCATAGGATAGCTCAAAGCAAAACGCAAGAAAAGCTTACCCCCCCCCCTCCCCGCCTCCGAACCCTACATAAATTTGAAAACGTCAACAGGGGAACTGGTAAGGTAAGCGACTTGAAAAACAAACCAGTAAAAAAACATTAAAAAATTGTGCTAAGAGTGCCGTATAACCACGCAAGCTCTTATCGAGACCTTAATTAGCAGTAGGCAGCAGATCCGATTAAGTGCGGATTAACTACGTTATTAGCGTCGCCTGTATCGCCACAAACAGGCGCCTCAGAGAAAGACAGAGAAAGAAACAAGAACAAAAGAAAAGCCATCATAAGCCGACGGCTTACGTAAATATCCTTGCTTTTTTTTAAAAAAAGACCTCTCGGAGAGAACAGCCGCGCTGCCGCGTAGCAACTCCTGCGGCACTGTCACACCGCAAGACACGTTGCTGGCCAGTGGGCCCCAGTTCCGGCGCCTTAATGCCCATCAATATCTAAGTCCGCCTGCTTATTCAGGCTGCGTTAGCAGGAATCGTGGCGAAATGAAAAGGTCCGATCTTTACCGGAGCCCTAAACAAGCGAAACGCGCCAGGCCTGCATAAAGGCTGGAGCCAGCGTGAATGCGCGTACCTCATCAGAGCTCACTGTTTGTGTTGCGGTCGTCTCGCCGGATGAGCGAGGCGCCCAATATTCTCTGCTGCGCTCGGCGGAGTCTTCATTTCGCGCGGCGGTGATTTCGCGCTATACTCTTGCAAAAGAGAGAGAAAGAAAGAGCCGCGAGAGTTTGCCATTTCAGGCGATCCACGATCTCATTAATCCTGGGAGTTTGCGAAACTATGAAAACACGGGTCCTCTCTCATTACTGCGGAACCTTGGAGTAATCGATCATCGAAAAACATATTTTCTACATTTCTCCTTCTTTTATAATTTATGCCTCTCTTTTTGTAAAAAAAAAGTTTCCTAAAAGCACTAGCCTTTTCAATTTTCTTTTCCGTTTCCAACAAAGCCCGCAGAGCCTTACATATAGCTCACCTTCGCTAGTTTTCTTCTCAGCAGTTGAGACGGCGATACGCAAAGATAAGCCTCAAGTTCGCAAGTAAAGCTCGCATGCTACAAAATTAAAGCTCATCAAACTGGTGTCACGAAAAAACTGTAACAAAGAAGAAGGCAAGCCCACCACCGCGTACCATACGCCATAATAATAGAACATACAAAAAAAAATGAACATGAAATAACAGATCTCTGAAAGCATGAACCAGATGTCACTACAATTTTAAACGGACCTCCTGATATATAAGCGCTCGAAAAGCGAGTACGTGGTTTCAACATTTCTGAAGCGCATGTGTAGGATTGAACATTTGAAAAACCGATCGATATTTAGCTGAATAGCTATCTAACACCTTATAATGTGCACTGTAGATATCTCTTCAAGACAGATAGCTTCCCCTTTCTGAGTAGTAAAAGTGCATTCATGTCATGTACAGGTCACAACATGTTTACCAAAGGTTTCGGTTGCGTTTTCCAAAATTGATGTAGGAAAGAAGGGACATGTGAAGCTTTTTTTTTTCTATCCGAACATGCGCTAGACATCTTTCATACTTTGTCGTAAAAGGACGTCTCTTTATAAAGACAATGTTTCGAGTAAACGTGCCACGTTGCTCACTTTGAGGTGGCGACGATTGCGGTATGTCTCCAGAGATTTGAAGGCTTTGTTTTTTTTTGCTATTGAAATGTTTCGTAGGAGATGTTGGTGCCTTCATTACGACCGGCCACTCCTCTTCGAAGACAGATTAAGTGATAGCACAACAAAGAATCGAAAGATTGGAAATCGCAGGATATAGTTACAAACATTCAGTCATAGAACAAACATTAGCACCGTTCCACAGGCCAGTATGGAAAGCAGGGAAGAGAGTAAATGGATACTAAGGCGTTGGAATGGTTGTGTAAAGAACTGGAAATAGAGAAAAATGGATTAAAACACACACATAACCATTGTTTGAAGAGAGACGTTTGGTTACGGATTCGTATTGCTGACTCTTGTGTACCCAATCTTCTCATATTGTCGCATTTATTGAAAAAAAAAAATATTTACCACTTTAAGTTTGTTCTTAGACACCAGTGGGACATCTTTCCAATTTAGCCACCCAAGAGGCGTCTGTGGGTTCTTTCTGACGTTCTTCAAATAGTTACTGGCGTAAAACGTATGGCAACTGTTCCCCTCTCCTACTTTTTTTCATAAAATATAAATTTGCCACTGCAACTCAACAATCTTAACTTGTGAAAGGGGAAAATAGACAACCACCCGTTTGTAGCATGAAGCCATGCTACAAACGGGTGGTTGTCTATTTTTTCTCTTTCAAAACCCTTCCGCCACCTTGCGGGATTCCGCAGAACTGATTTGCAATCTTAACTTGTCGACATATTGTGTCTAGTTTTAAACCAGAAGACCAGTAAACGACAGAATTCAAAAATATTTTTAATTCCTAGCTATTTATCCGTTCTCCTATATTGAATCCTTAAGCTGCGCACAACTCAGTTGGGTGCAGCCTAAAAAATTTGATTTCCAGACATTCTTCCCTGAGGGGCACAAGAAAAGAAATTCCGGTGGCGGGGATTGCACAGGTGACAATATGAAGAGAAGAAGAAAAAAATATCGATGAAGACTACTAGAAAGTCTGCATGGTACGAAAAAAAAAATTGAGAGGAGACAAAAACAGCACATTATTTTCTAATATCCCCTGCCACCTGGCCACTATCGACGAAGAACATGTTTCAATTATGAGACAGTTTTTTTTTTGGCTTTTCGTCGAAGTGCGCTAATGCTCCTTCAAAATCAGTGATAAGAAAATGGAGGCACCAAATTCATAGAGGAAAAAAATTTCCATCGTTCGGCGCTGTTCCCAAGCAAATTGAAAACGTATATCTCGGTGGGCAGATTGTTCGCTCGACATCCTCCGCTTTTAGCGCCAGCATACCAGTAACAGTCTCAATTAAAAAGAAAATTCGAACAAAAAGCTAAAAAGAAAAACGCGAAACGCTATCTGGGCACTTGTCTGTCCGAGAAAAGTGGAATCCAGCTAACAGCTTTCTAATACTCCGAGCAATAAGAAGCTTGCAGTAGCACGCCGTGTTCATATTTGGGAAAGGGACGACTGCTTCTATTTTTTTGTTTTCTCGGCATGTCGCCAGGATTTATTTCAGTTGTTCCCCGTTCATTTATTTTATATTTAAATATTAGGTCGCTTATAGTATATTGGATCGCCGTACTTGAGAACCAGCGCGGCTCCTGCCGAGTTCAGAGAGAGCAGTTTGATATTAAATCTAGAGATGGACTTAGTATAGAGTTGACTTCGGCAGTGCAAATAACTTAAAAAAAAGACAAGTGTGAAGCCCTGGCTGTTTAAAAAAATCCCCCCATCTCTCGCTAAAGGGGACCATGAGGCGATGCCAAGCAGCGTTTCGGCATGTAGAACCCGCGTTTCAGAGGGGGACTGCAGAGGGGTAAGGAGAGGAGGAAAGAGGGAGGCAGAGGAGAGGGAAAGGGGAGAGGGAAAGGGGAGAGGGAAAGTGGAGAGGGATAGGGAGAGGGGAGGGGATAAGGGATGTGTCGAGAGGGTTTGCGCATGAGCAGTAAAGGTGGTCACGCCGCGCACCACCACCACTGGCTTGAACTCCGCCATAAGATGATAGGAACAAACCGTACGGGCCTCGCTATAACGCTCAATATGAACAGGCATCCAACAGCGGCTCAAGCTGCAAGTGTATGAAATAGAGGATTGGAGAATTTTATTATTAAGAGATACTTTCTTGTGCTGTTTCTTGTATAACAGAAGCGCAAAAAGGAGAAGAAAGTGCACAACGCGAGCGCTTAACATAAGCGCTCGTGTTGTGCCCTTTCTTGTCCTTGTCCTTTTTGCGCTTCTGTTATGCAAAAATGAATCGGTACCAACTAGATCGCATTTCTTTGTTCCTTCATTTCTTGTCATGTGTTCCTTCTTTTTAAAGAGATATTTGCGCAACATTTTTTTTCTATTTTTATTTGTCCTGACTACTGACATATAATATTGTAGTTTCCCTGTTATGTAAGCTTCAGGTGTATACCTTAAGAAAGAAACCAAAGTAGCCTATTATTTATAATAATATATCACGAAATGTCGTATAGATCTTGATGGCTTCGTGTGTTATGATTTTGAATATACTTTTGCGACAAATGAGATTTACTAGCAGACAGAAGTGTGCCAGGCAATCAGCCGATGTTTCAAATGCAGACGCTGTGAAGAGAATTCTAGTACACCCTAAGCCACCCGAAAAATTGCGTTGATCTCGCAAATCACTGCTCGCCTTAATGAAAAAGATGAAATTTATACATGTTGCTAAAAGTTTCTCGTCTTATTGCTTGTGAAGTGTTCTCAATATACGACTCAGTAGCTCCCCCACAACTTGTATTCAGCAGTTATATATGTATGAGAATTCGCTAAATGTCATTCGGATGGAGCAGTCAGAACCATTCACGCGATATTAAAACATAAACATGTCCTGCAAAAAACGTTAGCTTCGATTCGAATGTTCTAAAGTACATAATTTGTAAGAGAAGCCGGGAAAAATGAAGAAGAAAATTTGCTCTGTCGATCGTTTTCTTTGCGAATAAATTTCACTGCTTGACATGTCAAACCATGCGTGTCAGCAGCAGCCTCGTTCCGAAGTCACAAAACTAGAGGAAAAGATTTAAAGCGGGCGGCGTTCTGTGTTGAAATAACCAGCTATATTAACAGAAAAAAAAAAGTTCAATACCTAATGTTCGCCCAACAATTTGATCCACCCCGATGTTTCTTGCAGAGTTTCCATTCCACGAGGAAGAAATAGGCGCGTATGATCTATACTTCACGAAAAAAAACTCATGCCGTTTAAACTAAGCTATACTCCTCTCCTTAATAATAGCCAAATGTAATTCGTATACTTATTTTTGGCCCCAGAGTTTCATAGTAACTAAATGAGACATCATTTGTTTTTCTTGCAAGTGCATCAAGAGCTCTTCAAGGCTGCATCATCATAACCTTTTTTACAATAACTGTCATCTTTACTATGCATCGATGGTTTAGGTATCGGCACACCACAGTAGAAGCGTGGTTTCTTATATCTTTATTTGTACCTTGAGGAACATCACTCTGGTAGTCTTCAAAACCAAAATTACGTTCAACGAAGTTCACCCATTTCCGTATGTACGACGCACTAAACCCATGTTTTTGAAGCCGGTGCTGCACATGTCGTAAACTATGTTTTCTTTGTTGTATGGAAATAATGCAGGTAATAGAGGGCGAATGTTACTTACATTACGTTAGGGTTGTGTGCACACGCGAACACAGAAAACACGCGCCATGCTGGAAAGTTTCTCGAAAAACGAAACCACGCGATAACAGAAAAAGAAAAAAAAAAACGGTCGATGTCCTGAGACGCGCAGGAAAGCAGTAAGATAAAACGCGAGTGACTCTATGCACTTCAGCAGCTTCTCGGAAAAAAAGATGACCTTGTTTAAGGAAGTGGTTTAGCGAATCTGTCGATCATGCGGGTCTGCAACAACGAACGGAGTCTAGTAACGTAAACAAACTGTGTTATATGACGGCATTGAATTTGCACAGCAGAGTTGCATTAAAGGCTTGCAGTAGTGACTCCTAGCTCACAATACTCTTCTTATCACGTAAAAAATAACGTCATTTTCTGACAGCGAAGCTGTTTAAGCTTACTGAAAATTGTGCGGCCTGTTGGTACGTGCCGTGCGGCCTATCAGAAAACTATCACCCTCATAAACGGATATGCGCCACAGAAATTGGGTAAATCCCACTACTCACCACTGGTCCACTAAAAATGAAGAAGAAAACTATCATCATCAAGTGGGTATGTGCCACTTCAGCGCGGCCTATGAAAAAACTATCATCATCATCATAAACGGGTATGTGCCACCAAGGTTGGGTATATCCTACAACTCATCAGTAGTTTACTAAAAATGAAGAAGGCAACAGTTAACCCAACAAACGGCGGCGAGCCGAAGACCCCGAGTACGTACAACGAGAGAATACAAGGCAACGGGAAAGGCAACGGCGGCTGCGAGAAGACCCCAAAACGATTGAAGGCCTACGCCAAGGACGACGTGCCCGTAGATGTATGAGAGGTGCGAACGCTTGGTTTCAGCGCGAGGTTCTGCCTTTGGAGTTTAGACATCCGTGTCGCGTCTGCGACTGTCTGTTGTTTTAATCGAACCTCTTTGCGCTGAGAATCAACGTAGAAACAACCCAGCATCACCTAGCTAAAGGCTAACAACGACCCAGAAGCAACCTAGAAACAACGTGCATCACCTAGCTAACGCCTAGAAACAACCTAGAAGCAACCAGGTTAGTCTTCCGAATAGTCCATTTTCGCTATTTCAAGCCTAGCGCGGCTTAGTGCAAGCTTCGCCAATTTTTTTCGACTTTCATTTGAGATATAAATTTTGTATCCGCGAGGGTGTACCTAGGGGAACAAACGCGCGTTAAGGACATCTTTGTCAAAAAAAACGAAGAACTAATGGGCATGCGCCGGACTTGTAGCGAGAATGCAAGAAAACCGCTAGCAATTAGGGGTAACATAATGGATTCCAAGAAAAAGCAAGCGCGCCAAAGGGAACCAGTTAGTTGGACAGATGAGATTAAGAAAATTGCGGCGATAACGTCGCCGCAGGAAGCACATCGACAGAGTTAACTGCAGAAACATGGGAGAGCTCTTTGCCCTGCACTGTAGTCAAGCTGATTATGATAACAATTAACCTATAAAGCCGTACGCTTGTTAGTCAGCGTTAACTTTACAACAGAAAATAGGAAATAACCACGCGAGCTCCACACACGTTACAAGCTGTTCTATATGAGTCAAATGGAAAGAAGATTACCTTAGGTTCCTGTTTCCTTCACTATTGTAAAATATGGAAGTACACGAAGCAAGTGTAGATTATGAAGCTCATAGAGGACCTCAACTTCTACTCATACATCAATGATCCAAGATTGTGTAACTGGCAGGTTAGTCACAAGGAAGAAATATAAGAATAATTGTTGCATTTTTACGTCCCAAAACCATGACATAATTAAGAGGGACGCCATAGTGGAGGACTCCTAAATTTCGACCATCTGGTGTTCCTTAAAGTGCACCTAAACCTAAGTACACGGGCGTCTAGTATTTCCCCTCAATCGAAATGCAGCCGCCGTGGCCGGAATTCAATTCCGCAGCCTTCGTGTCAGCATTCGAGCACAGTAACCACTAGGCCACCGTGGCGGGTGGTAGTCTATAGGGCTGTCGCTTCTGTATATCTATTCGTTTGTAGTTTGCCGAGGGCGGTGACTACTTCCTTGCTTAGTTTTAGATGGGGAAGTGGGCATTGTTTACTGGCAGTGTTGTAAGTAACACTTCAATGTTGCAGTGTTATTTGCAGTGCTGTAAGGGGCACAAATGTTTGTGTTGGCCGTACAAATGTGTATGCGGACACAAAAAAATAAAAACCTATATAATACAACCTTGCGGCGAAAGTGTACTTAAATGTTTAGCACCCGTTAAGAAGCTCTGCATCATTCTTTTCTTTTCTTTTTGTTTTTTTTTGCACGCCACAACCAACTTCCTTTCAAGACGGCTTCATGCGCGTGTGAGCAGACGACAAAAGTACAAAGCTATACAACAGCGACAGCAGGCATTGATAGCGGTAGGGAATTAAGCAAAGTAAGCACAATCTCGGAATTAGTTATATACGCCCGAGGTAAACAAATGGCGGATTGAATATGGGGACGTGTGAGGTGCTGCCTGACACGTTGGCAGAACCGTTAATAAAGTCGAGAAAATAAATCGCGCCTGGTACTTCCGACAAATCAAACCATCCGCAATAACAGCGCGCTCCGGCCGGCATAACGCTTAGGGTGACACATGTCACCTCTCGAAGCAGGGTACACCTGCCCCCTGAAAGAAGCCCCACTCTCCTTGTAGATGGCGGAGAGAGATATTGGCTGAATGTCATCCAGCGCCTTTCGCTACTGCGTCCCCGTGCAATTGCGAGGTTTGGTATTGTATGATAGCAGACAACGTTTCAGGTCGCCATATACTTTAACTTAAATAGCGACGCTTGCAACCTTTCTTGCAGCAGATCTCATGCACCCGGAGCTTGTTGTATTTTCCGCGACAGATCTAATATCAAAATGGACCGGGCTAGAAAGCACGTTCACTACGCGCATCACTTTCTGTTATTGGCGCAAGGAAAGAGCTCATAAAACGGTTGTTGTTTAGGATATGAAGGATGTGATGTCAGTAAACAGGAGCATGAATGTGCACACTTATGGGCTCGTACTTTGTGTTCATGCGTGCGAGCGCGTTGTGTGTTACTCGAGTGGAATGAATGACATAGTGTTTACGGTGAAAATGAGTCTAATTGTGTCGCAGCCTTCACTTCCTCATGCATTAAAGGGGCCCTGAACAACCTCTGAAAATACAAATAAAGAGCGCGTTATTCTTTCTTTGCGTGCCACGTCTTTTCGGCACCATTAGTGACACCAGCAGTCTGTTCAAGTGATATTCGCTTATATTTCCCACGTACTTTACGAAGAAACAGTTATTGAGGATGCGGTAGCGCCCGTAGGAAGGGTCATGAAGGCCAGAAAGAAACCACTCTCTCGTTTTTGAGCTCGGAGTGGTTGAGGGGCCCCCTATAAATAAACTTTTCGACATAGATGAAACCGGTTCATTAGTAAATTTTGAAATGCAAACGCTGACACGCTCAATGTGTGCATTATTTGAAAGCTTGCATTAATTTGCTGCTGCAAGCAGAGTGCGTGAGTGAGAACTTTATTGTGGTACAAAAGTGGCAGAAGCTGAACGCGACTGGAGGTCCCGCTAGCTCAGCCAAGTGGCTATACCCAGGAAGGTGCCGGAAGCTGGAGGCTCTCCGCGATGTCCCGGTCCCTCTGGACTGCCAGGAGTTGGTTGTTGAGTTCCATGCTGCGCATGGCAGCCTCCCAGGAGGGTTTGTCTGATAATCCTGACCCCGAATTAAAGGGGCACAGCCAGAGCATGTGTTCGAAATTGCAGTGCTCGTGATTACAGTGCTGACAGTGAGGTGAAAAGTCTGGATCGATTCTGTTTAGCATGGCTGGAGGGATGTACGTTTTTTTCTGTAGTTCTCGTAGTGTGACCGCTTGCGCTTTATTCAATTTAGGGTGTGGAGGAGGGAAGAGCCTGCGCCCTAGTTTGTGAGCTGAGGTGATCTCGTAGAATGATATTAATGGATCCTTGAAGTCCATGCATCCCCGTTCCCGCCCCGTCTCAGATGGCCGGTCACCACCGCGGGTAGCTAGTTCACGCGCTAGCTGTGAGTCCTCTCATTAGGGTTGCCGGTTGGGGAGGATGAGATGTCACCCATGTTGGCCGGGAACCATATGATGTGCGTGAGGGGATCTTCCCCTTCTTTAGCCTCAGTAGTCGTCCTGTTAACAATGCTTGCGGCAGCGGCGGAGACGAAGCCGGATGAAAATGACCTGATGGTAGTTCGTGAGTCTGAAAAGATGGTAACGTCCCTTTTTCGTTCTTGCAGAGCTACCGCGATAGCCAGTTCCTCGGCTTCGTTAGTGAAGCCGGTGACCACCGTAGCCGCGTTAACTAGTGATCCCTTGGCATTGGCGACTGTGACGACATACGCGTCCTTCTTCCAGTATTTGGCTGCATCAACAAAGAGGGCGGTTGAGCTGGAATCGATCTTCCCCAGGATGGCCTCGGCTCTTGCTTTTCTTCGCCCTTCATTGTGTACGGGATGGATGTTCCTGGGGACTGAGTCAACGCATATGGCCCCTCTTATCGCCGAGGAGATCTTGTCTTTCTCGGGGGGCATGAACAGGGGTTGCAGCCCTGCCTCTAGGAGGGTCCTGGTGCCTGCTTTTGTGAGAGACAATCGGCAAATTTGAGCTGTTCGTTGAGCTTCAAAGAGCTCCGTTGCTGTGTTGTGCAGTCCGAGCTGCAATAGCCGCTCCCTGTTGGTGCTTTTTGGAAGAATAAGAACCCGTTTAACCCCTGTCCTGATAAGGGCATGAATTTTCTTGAGCTCCGTCTTCTTCAATTTCAAGAAAGGGGCAGCGTGAATAATGTGGCTGATGAGGAACGCATGGAAGGCTTTCATGAGATTGTGCTCTTTAAGCCCTTTCCTCTTGTTGGCAACTCTGGAGATGACCCTGGTGAAGCTGTGAGTACTCTTCTCGATACGTCTGAGTGTCACAGTGTTGTTATTGCTGTACTTTCCAATTGCCATGCCAAGAACCTTAATTGAGTCACAGATGGGGATTGTTTTTCCGCTTTTGGACCGCAGGCAAGTAGACGCACCGTCGATCTCCGGCCCCCGTCTCGGGAAAAGTGACCTCATGCTCGGACCGTCACGTCGCCTTTGGCTCAGAAGCCGACCGCACTTCAGTTATGTATCTGATGAACAAAAGCCAATACGATGGACGAATGAAAAAAAAAAGTAAGTGCCAGATTTAACGTTCAGCTAATTGACCTAACGACTCGTCATTTGTCCACTAGTTCGGTTAGTTTTCCGAATCTATTGGTTGCAAAGTTTGCTTTGACACATCAGTGAATGTCCTGCGAAGAGAGGCAAAGATGCATCTATCCTTGTCTAAAATTGACATATATGCCTGAATGCAAATGCGAAACGTAAGAGGCAAAAAAATGACACGATCGTAACACTCTACCTCAATCACGCACAAATAACCGGACAAAAGAAAATAGATACGAGAGGATGTACTGAACGCCGTTCTCACAAGGCTAACAGCAATTTGGGACAGGCTATGGCACCTATGTTGTGCACTGTTCATGTAGAATTGTGTATGCACTACGTATACGAACTCGCTCTAAGTGCATGAATACCCGCCCGAGTAATAGAAGAGCAAGGTACGTATATGTGCGTCCATTAAGAAAATAGAAGTTGGTCTCAGAACTGGATGCGGATACACTTTCACAATATATACAAAGCCTCTATGAGGCACGAAGTTAGAAGTCAAAGCAAGCAGTGTTCACATGTGAAAAGGGAGTATTCCAGAATGGTTCCACTCATGTCAAGGGAGAAGCACGCACAAGCGCACGTAATCATGCGTGCATTTGGAAACAGCGATGTTTTTGCTGTGCCCAGAATATACATGAACACTGAGGCAAGGATCTTGCTGGTGTTGCCAGAGAAGAAGTGGTTTTTCCTGGCCTGTCGTTTTGAAGAACAGAATTTACTTTCATTGCTGGCCATTCCTCAACATCTTCCCGAATAGAGCTCTTCGAGGGTTTGGTTTTTCGTAAGCTTCTGTGCTTTAGTGGACTACTCAATTACCAGGGGCACAGACGCTACCAGGTGGTTTCGTCACTTGGTAACTAACGCATATATAAAAACTGACCGTTATTATTGTTAACACACAGCGCAGGTTATGTCGATAACACGAAGTCAGAGTCGAAGATCTGTCGTGCCTATATACTTCTTATATATTTCAGAATGGAGACATCCTTACAGGTGCTCGAAGTATGTGATGTATTGCTGCACTTGTATAGGGAAAGTAGCCAGTGTTCAGGTGCTTTAATATGCTTCTGATTAAAATAAAGGAAAGGTGATGACTCTTAAGGGCTCGTTTTTCTTTGTTATACACATTATTAATGACAACTAACAGACAATAACGCCAAAGAAAGTGTAGGCGTTGTTATCTGTAGTAATAGAATATATAAATGTGAAGAAAGTAAAGTGGCTGAAAAGATAACTTGCCGACGGCAGCGACCGAACCTGCGACCTTCGAACAACGCGTCCGATGCTCTACCACTGAGCTACGGCGGCGGTCGTCCTCCCGTCCACTTTATGGGTATATATGTGCACTGTATATGTCATAATCGTCATCCAGCACCTGGAGTAGCATGTCAGGCGAACAGCCAGGCAAACATCTCCAGCTTCATTAAAATGTTTATCTCCCTCTATGTGCATTTAAACCTAGGAGTGTTAGTCAGCGCCGATCGCAGCCATGGCGGCGAGTGTGGAACACTCTTTTGTCTGCCTGTTGGCCTGTTGGTTTGTTGTTTCTGTTGTTTCTGCCTGTTGATTAAAATATGAACAAACAAGATACACACATAGGAAAGCATACAAGACAGAAAATAATATTGTGGTTGGGCAGTGTTAGCTTGAGCGACAATGCACGCACATGGCATCAGTCTGAACAAATGCACGGAAAGAGGTAGAACAATCACCAGGGAACGTGACCTCCAGCGTATAGCATAACTGTATAGCTGTTCCGGCACAGGCGGCGAGAGCTAACAGAATGAAGTGGTATGGCGTGCCCCAGTCCAAAGCAGCCAGCTTCCGGTCAGCGACGCAACTCGCGATGCCGCCGACGCGGCTCCGTTCGAATCATTTGTCTTTCCGAGTCCCGGGAAACAAATCCAAGATTGGCTCCCATCCCCGCTCTCTTCCTGCAACGATTCTGTGTAACGTACTTTTCTATAATGCTAATGAGGCTCTTTTCTTTTCTTTGCTCTTACCACACTTCCGATCGGTGATTTCGCAGCAGCCATACCGCGTTTCCATGCTGAAAAGATGCACGCATGGAGGCCAATCGATGCACAGTTGCGTTCAGTATGAGCTGAAGCACGGCTTCCGTTGTTGTCGAAGGGCTCGCAAGACTGACACGGCGGCGCGCTAAACACGCACAAAAAACATGGCTGATCCCTCCGTCATAGGAATCGGTAAAACACGAAAGTGAAGCGTGTCTACACAGAAGTGGTGCTTATTCTGTAGTGATATATCAAAGCTTGTACAATGTCTATTCGTGCTTGGCAGCTATAGCACCGATTGGCGTGAATGCACCCATGTTGACACCTAGTTCGTAGAGGTTCTTAGCTTGAGCCGCAAACACGTGCGTCCCGCTGGCATCTGTCTCGCTCCACCAAGGCACGACATTCGCCCGTCTAAATCGTGTCTTCTGCAACACGTATTGCAGCAGTTTTGTTAGTGCAGCAGTTTCGTTAGGCGGAGAAATCCCGTTGGTGCATGTGGAAGTTGCACTACTCCGATTAGCTGGCGCACGCTCACACGAAGCGAAATGCAGAGAACGTAACTGCGTCTAGGGTGCCTCGGCGACGCCAGCGCGGCCAGTGTCCCTCGCTGGTATCGAGACGCTTTAACCATAACCTCCGATATCCCGCGCAGTCTCGGAGTAAGCGCTAGAAAGTGTCGATTGTGACGCATTACTTCTTTTCACCTCTCACAGACGGCGGCACGCCCCAGCTCCACCCCGCCTATCTACACCTACAACAGAGAGCACCGTGCGAGAGAGAATGTGTGAAAGATATAAAGCGCGTTCGTGAGGCGTCCAGCATCTGTCAAGCTAGTTTAGTTGATTTCGCGTCGGGCGCTTACCGTCGCGGCCGCAGCGTCGTGGGTTCGATTCCCAGCGGCCCATCTTTTTCTTGGTTTTTTCTTTATCACCCGTCGGCGTCCATTTTATGAACGTCATATCCGGTCACGGAAGTACTTGGTGGACCCCGGCATCAAACACTTTCGTGTTAAAAAAGATATAGAACTGAACGCCTTTTCAACGCATGCATTTCTTGAACAAGTTCTCGTATGGTGAATACCACTGTGCAGTCTCGGTTACCCTTTAACAGCTTCGTTGCGGCTCACATTGAAAGCGAATGTACGCACCTAGTTGATAAGAGCACTCGACAGATCATGAATATGAGCGACGGCGCTACCTGGTATTGAATGGGCGTTTGCACTGTACGTACGTCACAGCCGGCCACTGTTGGTCTGCTGACAGTCGGCCGCAGCATCTCTTGTGTCGGCGCCCTGTTCACATTGTACCAACGCCAGCTGTCTGCCAACAGTCTGTCGTTTGCACATCCGCACCTTGTCCTTTCGTTCAAAGGACGGCCGATGGACAAGTCACGTAGGCAGCGTGCAAGTGGACACCGATCGAGCTTGTTTCGTGCTTCCCAGAGCAGAGGAGATGCGGCGGTGCACTTTCTCGGCATACGTTTCTCACTTGCGTCCAGAATTTTGTACTACATACTCCGCACTTTTATCTACTGTGCTATCGGCAGTTCTGCATGTTGGTGGCCGTGGTTCGTGCGAGTGCGGCAGTGCATTTTATACCCCAGGAACCCAGATGCCCAAATGTTAAAGATACCTAAAGTACTACTACTAGTAGTATTTGTAGTAGTAGTACCAGTAGTAGTGGTTGTTATAGTCTTAGTATTTTGTTCAGAATTCGACCTGCATTTTTCTTATTATGTTCACGCCCTTCGGCAAATACAATACCATAGCACGCGTGGAGGCCATACACTAGTTGTTGCAACGCATGTTCAAGGCGCTGTGGCAAACTTTGCTGGACTACTTCGGCACAATGACACAACTGCACAAACTACGCACCAGGAACGGTAATCTGGGCGACCACCCTCTACGTGCTCGTCTCTTCCAAAATAAATATTCTTTGCACGAAAGCGATCGTGTTTCTATACATAATCATTTTCAGAACTTTTTTTTCTGTCTTTTATCTTGATTGTCTGTTATTTTAATAGAAATTTCATCATCAGATAGCCGATTATAAACGAGACAACCTTCCCATGTCTTCAAATCTATATAATTAAAATACTTCTTCTACCCATCACCACTGCCACTTGTTCTACAGGTTTTCCCGCTCAATTTAATCCAAGCGCCAGCCAAATTAATCTAGGCGCCAGTCAATTTAATCCAGCCGCCACTCAAATTAATCCAGGTGCCATTCATTTTAATCCAAGTGCCACTGAAATTAATCCAACCGCCAGCCGATTTAATCCAGAGGCCAGCGAATTTAATCCTGACGACATCGTGACTTCAAAGCGACCCAGAATTTTCGGGAACGCGTGGAGTGAATAGCTTCGGAATGAATTTAAGAGGAAATATTATCAAGATGCGTAGAATAAACAATGAATGAGTCACTAGTGACACAATGTGACTCGCGCGACTTCATCACGCCTATCACCCGCGTACGCACTATTCACACCTTCGACATGTATATCAAAGGAAAGGCCCTCCACACAGTAATAACTTGATACCTATTGCCCAGGCCTATGATCTGATCACTAGTGACTCAGGTGACGTCATCACGCATATCACCCACGCACGCGCTGTCTTAACCTTCCGTCAAGCATATCAAACGAAACGTCTTTGAGAGAGTAATGACTTGAAACCTGTCACTTGGCCTAGTGATGTGATCACTAATGACTCGCGTGACGTCATCACGCCTAACACCCACGCAAGCACTCTCCAACCTGCATTCATGCATATCAAACGAAACGTCTTTGAGAGGGTAATAACTTGAACGCCGTCACTCGGCCTAGTGACGTGCTCACTAGTGACTCGCGTGACGCCATCACGCATTTGAGCCACGCACACGCAGTACAAACCTGTCTTCATACATATCAAACAAAACGTCTTTGAGAGGGTAATAACTTGAACGCCGTCACTTGGCCTAGTGACGTGATCACTAGTGACTCGCGTGACGTCATCACGCATTTGAGCCACGCACACGCTGTCCTAACCTGTCTTCATGCATATCAAACGAAACGTCTTTGAGAGGGTAATAACTTGAACGCTGTCACTCGGCCTAGTGATGTGATCACTAGTGACTCGCGTGACGTCATCACGCATTTGAGCCACGCACACGCAGTACAAACCTGTCTTCACACATATCAAACGAAACGTCTTTGAGAGGGTAATAACTTGAACGCCGTCACTCGGCCAAGTGACGTGATCACTAGTGACTCGCGTGACGTCATCACGCCTAACACCCACGCACGCGCTGTCCTAACCTGTCTTCATGCATATCAAACGAAACGCCTTTGAGAGGGTGAAAACTTGAACGCTGTCACTCGGCCTAGTGATGTGATCACTAGTGACTCACGTGATGTCATCACGCATTTGAGCCACGCACACGCAGTAGAAACCTGTCTTCACACATATCAAACGAAACGTCTTCGAGAGGGCAATAACTTGAACGCCGTCACTTGGCCTAGTGACGTGATCACTAGTGACTCGCGTGACGTCATCACGCCTAACACCCACGCACGCGCTGTCCTAACCTGTCTTCATGCATATCAAACGAAACGTCTTTGAGAGGGTAATAACTTGAACGCTGTCACTCGGCCTAGTGATGTGATCACTAGTGATTCGCGTGACGTCATCACGCATTTGAGCCACGCACACGCAGTACAAACCTGTCTTCACACATGTCAAACGAAACGTCTTCGAGAGGGCAATAACTTGAACGCCGTCACTTGGCCTAGTGACGTGATCACTAGTGACTCGTGTGACGTCATCACGCCTAACACCCACGCACGCGCTGTCCTAACCTGTCTTCATGCATATCAAACGAAACGTCTTTGAGAGGGTAATAACTTGAACGCTGTCACTCGGCCTAGTGATGTGATCACTAGTGACTCGCGTGACGTCATCACGCATTTGAGCCACGCACACGCAGTACAAACCTGTCTTCACACATATCAAACGAAACGTCTTTGAGAGGGTAATAACTTGAACGCCGTCACTCGGCCAAGTGACGTGATCACTAGTGACTCGCGTGACGTCATCACGCCTAACACCCACGCACGCGCTGTCCTAACCTGTCTTCATGCATATCAAACGAAACGCCTTTGAGAGGGTGAAAACTTGAACGCTGTCACTCGGCCTAGTGATGTGATCACTAGTGACTCACGTGATGTCATCACGCCTGACATTCACGCAAGCACTCTCTAACCTGCCTTCATGCATATCAAACGAAACGTCGTTGAGAGGGTAATAACTGAAGGCCGTCGTAAGGCAGCGTCCTGCTAGTAGAAAACTGACTGATCGCGCTGCACAGCCGTTCACCGGCCAACCCGTATATGTAGGCACCGGATCGCGCGTTTCGAATTCAGTCAAGGGCGTCTTCACATGGCTTTCGCTTGACTTGACGCTTTTCTTGACTCGATTAGATGCGATGGAAGCAACAGTACCTTCAACCAGTAGTGGGGTACAACCCAACATTAGCGTCCCACCACTCGTTGAAGGCAACGCTTCTTCTTCATTCAATAAATAGGAATAATAAAGGCGAAATAACAATTAAGCATTTCCAAACCATACTCAATTACGCAACATTCACCCGAAACCGTCACCACTATGCGACGCATTTACTCCAGCTCGTCGTGTGGGAAGATGTGGGCGGCTTTCTTGTTGCTTCTCGTATTTCGCAGTATGCCTTGGAAACGCGGGC
The DNA here is from genome assembly GCF_013339695.2 of Rhipicephalus sanguineus. Classification (NCBI taxonomy): domain Eukaryota; kingdom Metazoa; phylum Arthropoda; class Arachnida; order Ixodida; family Ixodidae; genus Rhipicephalus; species Rhipicephalus sanguineus. The sequence continues at coordinate 166,638,108 of NC_051178.1, read as the reverse complement.
AGCCAGGCCGCACTACAGTGAACGAACAGGCGTTCACCACCAAACAGGCACGCTTATTACAAGCACACTAACCTGTAAGAAACGGCGTGGCGTAGAAGGTAGAAAGAAAGGCACGAGTCAGGCACAGCGTTCAACGGCGCATCAGCAAATGGTCACCTGCAATTAGCAATAGTATGTATCTCAAGTACGAGGACTGCCCTCTATTACAACGGATTTGTTTCACAGGATAACCAGATGAATTATTATTTGTGCCGAAGGAGTGGTTGACAAATCCTTTTGTAGCATGTTTTGAAAGAGGCAGACCGTGCGTCTTATGCTTGATTATGTATATACAGTGTTATGACTTACCTGGCATGTTATCGCAATGCCGAAGCAAAGATGATGCCCGGTTAAAACACCCACCCGACCTTAAGAAACAATCGTTGTTCTTATAACGTCGAGCTTGTTAATCGGTTATGAAATGGGTGATGAAAGAGAACCGGGGCAAGTCCCGTGGAAAACGAAATTTATCATTATACAGGCAAAGCAGTTTCATAAACACGCAGCCGTAACTTGTGCTGCTGAGCGGTGTTTCACATATCAAGGCAGTCGAGGGCAGCTTGTACGAAAGTGTAATTGTGCCTATCATAAGCGGCACAGTCCACACGCTGGATGTGCTGCATAGAGCGCCCCGCGCCTCAACCAGCAGAGCACGGCGATGTTCTTTCTTGGAGATCCCTCCCGGTGTCGTGAGGAGATCATCCCTCCGCTCGCTTAGAAAGCCCTTTACACCTGCCTTGAACTTGAGAAAAGCTCCTCAATTGGATTGAAGAATGGGCTGTATGGCGGTAGCCACTTGACTGTGTGGTCGCTTGCCGCGAGGACAGCCTGTTCGGCGCGGCGGTGCGCTGGTGCGTTGTCAAACAGGAACACTGCCTGTATTCCCGGTTCCTGCTGAGAAACTTTTCCTCGACACTTCTGCGAGAAAGTCGTTGAAGACAGCCCAGTGGACCTTGTCCGCAATTGTCCAATGGACAAGGCCGTTCGCCGACATGCAGGCTATAAACATTTATATTCGCCCCCCTTTGCGCTAGTTGACAAACGGCACGCTGGAGCACCTCGTTTCGCCCTTCCGAAACTGCGCGAGCACCATACGTTAAGTTGGTCTCGTCGATGTAGTATCGTTTGTTGTGTAGTTCCCTCGCTCTGAAGCCACTGGGCATATCGGCGCCGCAGCTGCTTCACGTCGGCGCGATTTCGAATCTACTGGCCATCTGGTCAGCAGCTTCACACCGAATATCCATGGCCATCGAGAAAGCCGATCAATCGTCGACGTGCTCACTTCATATTAGGCATCTCTTCCTTGAGGGCCCTCTTTATTTGTTTCCAGCGTGAAGGATGGATTTTCCTGTAACGATTTGTTGCAGGGCGTCCACCACGTCCGGTCCAAACTTCTTCGACGAACCACCACGTGTTTTAGCTGTGTCACGGTCAGTAGCAGCAATAGAACGCACGGTCTTTATATTGATTCCCAGTGTTTCGGAGAGCACTTTCAAATCCCCTCCGCGCCTGTGAAACATCTATTATCCGGCAAACGAGCTACAGGGGAAACGCGAGCGTACTTTTTCTTCTGTTCATCAGGTGCCTTCCGCGGCCGTCCGGGGCGTCGAGTGTCTCGTCTTCCATAGCACACAGTGGTCGCAGCGCAAACTTTCACTTATTCCGAGGCCTGCAAAAGCGCTCACATAACGATGTCACCAGCAGAAGAAACTTAGAACTATGCTGGCTTTTCGAATTCAGTCAAGGGCGTCTTCACATGGCTTTCGCTTGACTTGACGCGCTGTTTTCGCCGCAGCACACTGTCGTCTGCTTCAGTTTGATTTGAAGCATTTGCTTCGAATCATAAATAACCAGCATTATGGTATTCTCGCAGAATGTAAAACGTATTTAAAACGCATTTTCAATTCTCATTTTCGTTCTACAATGCAGACGACAATCACACGAAATATTGAATTGAAGATACGTTTTACATCAAACTGAAGCAGACGACAGTGTGTCGCAGCTGTTTTCGCCGAGTCTGTTTCACGCAGACGACGGGACGACGTGGTGCGACGCGAGCGACAAGCCAGCATAGTTCTAAGTTTCTGCTGGTGACATCGTTATGTGAGCGCTTTTGCAGGCCTCGGAATAAGTGAAAGTTTGCGCTGCGACCACTGGTGCTATGGAAGACCGAGACACTCGACGCCCCGGACGGCCGCGGAAGGCACCTGATGAACAGAAGAAAAAGTACGCTCGCGTTTCCCCTGTAGATCGTTGCCGGATAATAGATGTTTCACAGGCGCGGAGGGGATTTGAAAGTGCTCTCCGAAACACTGGGAATCAATATAAAGACCGTGCGTTCTATTGCTGCTACTGACCGTGACACAGCTAAAACACGTGGTGGTTCGTCGAAGAAGTTTGGACCGGACGTGGTGGACGCCCTGCAACAAATCGTACAGGAAAATCCATCCTTCACGCTGGAACAAATAAAGAGGGCCCTCAAGGAAGAGATGCCTAATATTGAAGTGAGCACGTCGACGATTGATCGGCTTCTCGATGGCCATGGATATTCGGTGAAGCTTCTGACCCAGAGGCCAGTAGATCGAAATCGCGCCGACGTGAAGCAGCTGCGGCGCCGATATGCCCAGTGGCTTCAGAGCGAGGGAACTACACTAACACGATACTACATCGACGAGACCAACTTCAACGTATGGTGCTCGCGCAGTTTCGGAAGGGCGAAACGAGGTGCTCCAGCGTGCCGTTTGTCAACTAGCGCAAAGGGGGCGAATATAAATGTTATAGCCTGCATGTCGGCGAACGGCCTTGTCCATTGGACAATTGCGGACAAGGTCCACTGGGCTGTCTTCAACGACTTTCTCGCAGAAGTGTCGAGAAAAGTTTCTCAGCAGGAACCGGGAATACAGGCAGTGTTCCTGTTTGACAACGCACCAGCGCACCGCCGCGCCGAGCAGGCTGTCCTCGCGGCAAGCGACGACACAGTCAAGTGGCTACCGCCATACAGCCCATTCTTCAATCCAATTGAGGAGCTTTTCTCAAAGTTCAAGGCAGGCGTGAAGGGCTTTCTAAGCGAGCGGAGGGATGATCTCCTCACGACACCGGGAGGGATCTCCAAGAAAGAACATCGCCGTGCTCTGCTGGTTGAGGCCGCGGGGCGCTCTATGCAGCACATCCAGCGTGTGGACTGTGCCGCTTATGATAGGCACAATTACACTTTCGTACAAGCTGCCCTCGACTGCCTTGATATGTGAAACACTGCTCAGCAGCACAAGTACGGCTGCGTGTTTATGAAAAGTGCTTTGCCTGTATAATGATCAATTTCGTTTTCCACGGACTTGCCCCGGTTCTCTTTCATCACCCATTTCATAACCGATTTAACAAGCTCGACGTTATAAGAACAACGATTGTTTCTTAAGGTCGGGTGGGTGTTTTTAAACCGGGCATCATCTTTGCTTCGGCATTGCGATATCATGCCAGGTAAGTCATAACACTGTATATACATAATCAAGCATAAGACGCACGGTCTGCCTGTTTCAAAACATGCTGCAAAAGGATTTGTCAACCACTCCTTCGGCTCAAATAATAATTCATCTGGTTATCCTGTGAAACAAATCCGTTGTAATAGAGGGCAGTCCTCGTACTTGAGATACATACTATTGCTAATTGCAGGTGACCATTTGCTGATGCGCCGTTGAACGCTGTGCCTGACTCGTGCCTTTCTTTCTACCTTCTACGCCACGCCGTTTCTTATAGGTTAGTGTGCTTGGAATAAGCGTGCCTGTTTGGTGGTGAACGCCTGTTCGTTCACTGTAGTGCGGCCTGGCTGCCCGCGTTTCCAAGGCATACTGCGAAATACGAGAAGCAACAAGAAGCCGCCCACATCTTCCCACACGACGAGCTGGAGTAAATGCGTCGCATAGTGGTGACGGTTTCGGTGAATGTTGCGTAATTGAGTATGGTTTGGAAATGCTTAATTGTTATTTCGCCTTTATTATTCTTATTTATTGAATGAAGAAGAAGCGTTGCCTTCAACGAGTGGTGGGACGCTGATGTTGGGTTGTACCCCACTACTGGTTGAAGGTACTGTTGCTTCCATCGCATCTACTCGAGTCAAGAAAAGCGTCAAGTCAAGCGAAAGCCATGTGAAGACGCCCTTGACTGAATTCGAAACACGCGATCCGGTGCCTACATATACGGGTTGGCCGGTGAACGGCTGTGCAGCGCGATCAGTCAGTTTCTGCTAGCAGACGCTGCCTGCGACGGCCTTCAAGTTATTACTCTCTCAACGACGTTTCGTTTGATATGCATGAAGGCAGATTAGAGAGTGCTTGCGTGAATGTCAGGCGTGATACCATCACGCGAGTCACTAGTGATCCCGTCACTAGGCCGAGTGACAGCGTTCAAGTTATTACCCTCTCGAAGACGTTTCGTTTGATATGCATGAAGGCAGGTTAGAGAGTGCCTGCGTGGGTTTAGGCGTGATGACGTCACGTGAGTCACTAGTGATCCCGTGACTAGGCCGAGTGGACAAGCGTTCAAGTTATTACCCTCTCGAAGACGTTTCGTTTGATATGCATGAATGCAGGTTAGAGAGTGCTTGCGTGGTTGTCAGGCTGTGATGACGTCACGCGAGTCACTAGTGCTCACATCACTAGGCCGAGTGACGGCGTCAAGTTATTACCCTCTCAACGACGTTTCGTTTGATATGCATGAAGACAGGTTTTGTACTGCGTGTGCGTGGCTTCAATGCGTGATGACGTCACGCGAGTCACTAGTGATCACATCACTAGGCCGAGTTGACAGCGTTCAAGTTATTACCCTCTCAAAGACGTTTCGTTTGATATGCATGAAGACAGGTTAGGACAGCGCGTGCGTGGGTGTTAGGCGTGATGACGTCACGCGAGTCAACTAGTGATCACGTCACCAGGCCAAGTGACGGCGTTCAGTTATTGCCCTCTCAAGACGTTTCGTTTGATATGTGTGAAGACAGGTTTGTACTGCGTGTGCGTGGCTCAAATGCGTGATGACGTCACGCGAGTCACTAGTGATCACATCACTAGGCCGAGTGACAGCGGTCAAGTTATTACCCTCTCAAAGACGTTTCGTTTGATATGCATGAAGACAGGTTAGGACAGCGCGTGCGTGGGTGTTAGGCGTGATGACGTCACGCGAGTCACTAGTGATCACGTCACTAGGCCAAGTGATGGCGTTCAAGTTATTGCCCTCTCGAAGACGTTTCGTTGATACGTGTGAAGACAGGTTTGTACTGCGTGTGCGTGGCTCAAATGCGTGATGACGTCACGCGAGTCACTAGTGATCACATCACTAGGCCGAGTGACAGCGTTTCAAGTTATTACCCTCTCAAAGACGTTTCGTTTGATATGCATGAGAGAGGTTAGGACAGCACGTGCGTGGGTGTTAGGCGTGATGACGTCACGCGAGTCACTAGTGATCATGCCACTAGGCCAAGTGACGGCGTTCAAGTTATTGCCCTCTCAAAGACGTTCGTTTGATATGTGTGAAGACAGGTTTGTACTGCGTGTGCGTGGCTCAAATGCGTGATGACGTCACGCGAGTCACTAGTGATCACATCACTAGGCCGAGTGACAGCGTTCAAGTTATTACCCTCTCAAAGACGTTTCGTTTGATATGCATGAAGACAGGTTAGGACAGCGCGTGCGTGGGTGTTAGGCGTGATGAACGTCACGCGAGTCACTAGTGATCACGTCACTAGGCCAAGTGACGGCGTTTCAAGTTATTGCCCTCTCGAAGACGTTTCGTTTGATACGTGTGAAGACAGGTTTGTACTGCGTGTGCGTGGCTCAAATGCGTGATGACGTCACGCGAGTCACTAGTGATCACATCACTAGGCCGAGTGACAGCGTTCAAGTTATTACTCTCTCAAAGACGTTCGTTTGATATGCATGAAGAGAGGTTAGGACAGCACGTGAGTGGGTGTTAGGCGTGATGACGTCACGCGAGTCACTAGTGATCATGTCACTAGGCCAAGTGACGGCGTTCAAGTTATTGCCCTCTCGAAGACGTTTCGTTTGATATGCATGAAGACAGGTTAGGACAGGGCGTGCGTGGGTGTCAGGCGTGATGACGTCACGCGAGTCACTAGTGATCACGTCACTAGGCCAAGTGACGGCGTTCAAGTTATTGCCCTCTCGAAGACGTTTCGTTTGATATGTATGAAGACAGGCTTGTACTGCGTGTGCGTGGCTCAAATGCGTGATGGCGTCACGCGAGTCACTAGTGAGCACGTCACTAGGCCGAGTGACGGCGTTCAAGTTATTACCCTCTCAAAGACGTTTCGTTTGATATGCATGAATGCAGGTTGGAGAGTGCTTGCGTGGGTGTTAGGCGTGATGACGTCACGCGAGTCATTAGTGATCACATCACTAGGCCAAGTGACAGGTTTCAAGTCATTACTCTCTCAAAGACGTTTCGTTTGATATGCTTGACGGAAGGTTAAGACAGCGCGTGCGTGGGTGATATGCGTGATGACGTCACCTGAGTCACTAGTGATCAGATCATAGGCCTGGGCAATAGGTATCAAGTTATTACTGTGTGACGGCCTTTCCTTTGATATACATGTCGAAGGTGTGAATAGTGCGTACGCGGGGTGATAGGCGTGATGAAGTCGCGCGAGTCACATTGTGTCACTAGTGACTCATTCATTGTTTATTCTACGCATCTTGATAATATTTCCTCTTAAATTCACTCCGAAGCTATTCACTCCACGCGTTCCCGAAAATTCTGGGTCGCTTTGAAGTCGCGATGTCGTCAGGATTAAATTCGCTGGCCTCTGGATTAAATCGGCTGGCGGTTGGATTAATTTCAGTGGCACTTGGATTAAAATGAATGGCACCTGGATTAATTGAGTGGCGGCTGGATTAAATTGACTGGCGCCTAGATTAATTTGGCTGGCGCTTGGATTAAATTGAACGGGAAAACCTGTAGAATG
>NC_051178.1:166227695-166256994 GCF_013339695.2 Rhipicephalus sanguineus | reverse complement strand
AAACCCCGCGACACGTGACCAAGAAACAGCCTAGGTTTAAGTTCGCATGACCAGGCATGACGTCCTGGGAATGACTCGGGGCATGGGTTTTCAAATAGCATGGACGCCGATGTAGTCGACACGACCAGAGACACCGTTATCAGGCTGAGAGTCCTCGCCGGCAGTGCCAATGGGCTCCGTGTCTCTGTGTGCTACGCGAAGATTTCAGAATCAGTGCACATAAACAAAACATTTCATTGTCTGTGTTTGCATATTTTACATGTTTCTTCCTTCAGCTCCACTTTTAAATAACGCTCTCTGAGGGCATCACAAAGAAAACTTTCAGTTCTAGTGCGTACTTGCGTTTCAGAAAATTCGACGCCGCTGATGACTTCGGATATCCACAGTGAAATGCCGCCGCCAATGTTTACTCTGGCTGGAAGCAAGCACTTGCCGTTGCCATATTATAGTTTACATCTGCTATACCTAATCCCATCACATCCATTAAAGGCCCCTGCCATAGGAGAGGTCAGAGGGAAATCAGCGTTGAAAAGTTGCATTTGCGGAATGATATTCGAACGATAACTGCTCTTGTAGCCTTCTAAATTAATTTTCGAGCAACGCAGTTCCTGCGCTCAACCCTCTGCGCATAAAATGCCCTCGTTTCACCCGGTCGTTGTAATTTGTAATCGATTCGCGTGGCCCGTGGCCTACTTTTCATCGTCGCATTCAAGCAGTTTTGTCACCGTTAGCCACTTGCACCCTCTGTCCCACTGGGGCACGTATAGGGGTGCTAATTCTACATTCTAATGAGAACGGGCTGCCATGCACGTCCACGAGAGCTGCCTGCTAAGCACCCCCTACAAAACAAAGGCACATACATATGCGCACAAGCGTACGCGCTCTCGTTTGCACTTATCTGAGAGTGAAAGAACGAGGCACTCCGATATGTCGGGGAGCACGAGCCTCTCACGTGCATCTTGAGGAACAAGGCATTCTGTGCGTACTGTCGCGCTTAATATGACTTGCAACGTGGGAGTGCGTGACACGACGAGTCCAAAGATCGCCCGTGTCTTCCACATGACCTTATGTCCGAAATTAAACGCTGTTATCTCACTCTGGGATGACGCATAATGAGGCAATATCATCTAGTTATATGAATGAGGGCAAGTTGAAGCCATGCGCGATCTTTGAGCTCGTGGGGCCAACCGCTCCGATGTTATTAGGCGATTGAGCGCGACCGTACTTGTAGGTTTGAGTGACCCAATTCGAAGCACTTGACTGAAAAGTATAAAGTGTCCCACGTAAATTAGAACAGTGGCAATAGGACGGGAAAACAAAAGTAGCGCATGACGTTGTTGTGCTTGTTTTTCTTTGTTCATCGCTACGGATATTTCGTGGTAACGTCCATTCCTTTTGACATATTAGTAAGCATTCTCAACACCGCAAGAAGTGCTGTGAGAAGAAATGATAACTGCTGATGGTCTTCAGCCCCTGTCCGATCACAGAATTTGCCCGACCATGTCTGTCTTGCGCCGTTATCCATGTTGAAGCCAAACGAACTTGCCCGAACTTCAGTTTTGATAAAATTCTGTAGCGTAATTACGCTTCTTTTATTAAAGAGTCACCATCAAATGAGGCTGGAAACAACGTCAGTTACTTATAGTGACAGGAGGAAGGAAAGTAAAACTGGCTACAGCAAAGGACAAAACAAAAAAGACGCTAATGCGGAAGCTATTCCCGGAAAAAAAAATGGTCAAATTAAGTCGGAACGCACAACCAAAAGAAAAACTTTCCGAGCTCTAAGATTACCCTGCCAGCATATATAAGGCTTCTTCAGGAATTTCATTAGACTTCGTGAAAACAAATCTGTTCCAAGACTCGCTGCAATTTTAATAGTCTTGAGAGTGCACGGCTCGTCATTTATCTATGACACCGTGAAGCATCTCAGGTTTGGTCAATTTTTGCAATTATCTTTTCTAACCTACCGAGTCGTACTTTATTCCACTTTCTATGCAGGTACTTTTGTATCCATCTTTTCTTGAACCCTCGATTACTCCTGACGACCTCATCAAAAACCTACGAAGAGAGGGACCAAAACACTGCCCCCCATAAGCCGAGTTCACGGCGGATAACGCCAGCGAAAGACACCTCGTATGTAGACTAGCCCCCGTATTTTTTCCGCAGCGTGACCTGATAGGATAACGCGATGCCCATCGATAAAGCGCACCACATATAGGAATACAGTATACAAGGGCGATGCAAAGTTGTAAAGGATTAGTGAAGTATAATTAGTACCTAATTAGTATTCGCGTTGTCAGGAAGAATTGGTGTTTTGTTCGTCACAATTGATAATTATACGTTCAAAATTATGCGTACTTAATGAGTCAAGCTTAATTAGTGCGCCGTCACTCGACCCCGACCAGTACCTAATAAGTCAAAATAGACGCAATTGCGACCGATGGTTACCGAGTATCGGACCATTCTAAAGCATTTCTTTTTACGTCTGCTCGCCTCCATGCGTCCATTTGAAATAACATCACGGCAAGCTATTATTGTCGCCGTTGTAGGAAGATCGTTTTGGCGAGTCTGCATAAAGGTCAACCGAGTTCTAGCTTTCTCGAGAGGGTACCTGCGGCCAGCACGGTTTACATAATTATCTCGCTTGTTCCTTTGTGTGTGCGCCGTATTTCATTTAGCCAAAACTGTAGTAAAGGAAATACGCTTACTCGTCACAATCGCGACGCGGCAAACTTTCTCACTTAGGAATCTTGAAACGTTAGAAAAATATCTGAACCACTAAGGTCGTTATGTGTGTTTCGCAAAATGATGCCGAGAACGGTTGATATAACTAAAAGAAAAAAAACACACACCTATGTATGTAATGGCCATACGATAACGTTTCTACAAACAAAACATGGCAACGAGAGCATTTAACGTTTTCTTTATTTTATCTTCAACTTGAAATTTAATAAACATAGCCTTATGTCTCTCGATTGTTTTACCATCTATTATTCGCAAATTTATTGCTCTTTTACACACTATAACTTCAAGGAGTGGCTCGCTCTCAAGAAGAAACTCGTTTTAATGGTAGTTTGGTCTAGCTCGTCAAACTGCGATACAAATCAAGTTCTATAATTTTCATTAAGAGAAAACGTGCCATTTTGTATTAGCTAAAATACAAAAGTTTCTCCAGAAATGCTGACTAAAAGTTCTCATCTCGTGCACTGCCCTGAATGCTAACAACTGCAATTGGCGCTTCTTTTATTTATTTTCTTAAGGCCGCTGCAAGCTGTCAATACCATTAAAATTTTTCATAAAATCAAGAGTAGCAAACTTGAAAACGAAATGTAACTGTGCGGAATGCGTTTACGTGCACATTGTTCTGCAGCGAACGAAGTAGGCTCAAGACTTAAGTTTCTATTCTGCCAAATTAGTTGTTCTGGAGGAACCTCCATGTCCACTCACCTTGTCTCTACTTTTCAATAAAAGGCGTCATAAAAAGTGGTTATAATGATAATCCCGACTACACTGTAAACGTGGTAACCGATAAATGTGATTTTGTGCACCGATAGTAAGGGTTACCAAGTTTAGAATTTATGCACTCAAAGCTAACGTAACCGTTACTTTATAGGTGCACAAAATCACATTTCGCGGTTAACACGTTTAGAGTGCACGATCCATTTGCGCAGGCAGGAGACCTGTTTAACATTTTTCAGCCCAAAGACATGTTCTCCTACAGGATAGGGTCGTCGCCCTCAGCCGTGCAGGAGGCAACCTGTTTTCACGTCCCACCACACACGATTCGTCACACTGAATCTGCTGCATGGACCACTTGGTTCGTTCTCCTCCTGACCTCCCACTACCAGTCTTGACCAAAACGACGTGGACGGCATCGAAACGAGACGAGAATCGCCGCCGCCGTTTCCTGTCGCGCAGTTGGGCGCGCCCGAACGTGATGAAACCATGAGGCGAAAGCCAAGCACCCGGCGTCTGACAAATGGACGTGCCGTTCCATCCTTACGCGAGCAGCTTCTAACAGCACGTTGGCGTCGTCCCTGCCTGCTGCGGATGAGCCCGGCTTTCGTGTACAGGCTTGCTCTCCTTACTTCTTCCGAAAAGCGTCCATCCCTTCCTTCCGTTAACACCCCACCGTCGAAGAAATCTCGTCGTCGACAGCAGCGTTGTCCGCGACGGGTCGGTGAGACCGCAACGTGGCGCCGCATTGGTTCCACGGTTGATGAATGGAGGAGCTGTGGGAGGTCAACACAATGGCTACTGCTAACGTTGCCGCCGAAGCATTGTGCCCCGCAGCCCGGCCGGGTGTGATGAAGTACCTGGGACGGCCCCCTCGGCCGGGAAACCTTCCGGTAGCCGCGCCACACTTGCTGCTTTCGTTTGCTTCATCCTGGAGGATGACAGCGCTGAACTCTTTCTCACTTGCTTTGATAAACTATTTTAGCGATGCGTTTCGGTGCTGCCTTATTGGAGTTGCTAACTTTCCCATTTTGTATATTTAACAGCTAAACGAACAGTGCTACGGTAGACACGTACGCATGAAAACGGCTGAGTAGGTGCATTCGACATTTCATGACCTTTTTAATTTTACGTCGCGACATACAAAAATACGAGAACACTCTTTTAAAAGCCCAAGATGGCAGCGCCCATGAAATTTTACGGTCCTGGATGAGATGATGTCGGGATGTGTTCTTTATCTTTATTTCAATATATCAGAAAGAAAAGCAGGCCGCAGCGGCTGCATTTTCGATGGACGCGAGAATGTTTGAGGCCCGTGTACTTAGATTTAGGTGCACGTTAAAGAACCCCTGGTGGTCGAAATTTCCGGAGCCCTTTACTACGGCGTCTCTCATAATTATATCGTAGTTTTGGGACGTTAAACCCCAGATATTATCAGAGAGAAAAGCAAATAGGTGCGCTAGGCTCGAAGCCGCGTCAGAAGGTAATGGCATGGACACCTCGCTAATGCGTACAATGTCGATCTTAATGATCATATGTGAGTATTACTAACCATTATTGAAAGCTGAAGCAAGCTGCCGACCATTTGTGACTGTTTTAATGCGTTTTACTACATCTCAATATTGCTTAAAATATCGCGAAAAATACATCACTTACAAAATGTGAGAACATTGGTAAAGCAGATGTCCAATTCCTAAATGGTTAAAGTATAGGTCAGTGTTACACGGCACTGAAACTTGTCGAGAGCTATCGGGAATTATATTGTCTTATATTTTTTTATGGGCAAGGGTGTTTTTCCTTCAGTGTTCGAATTAGAGAGAGGCTGATAGATCGGTAGTATCAGTACGATTTATTTAAAAAACTAATTCTTAAACATTACGCGTTTTAATGAATTATGCGACAGTTTTGATATGGTTGTTTCCTATTTTGTCTTGTAAAGTCATACTACTGTTCGGAAGATGATACTCAAGTTTTTTTTATGTCTTCGTCTGTTTTGCGATTCGCCAGACTTAATAAGAAAAGCATAGAAGATCTCAATTCAATTATAATGTTTGCAGTCGGTAAATATGTTTTTTTTTACGCGCAGAGTTACGTTTAGCATGGAGAGATTACGCATGAGCGAACTAGATAAGACGGTAAGGAATATGCATCAAATATAGTGATATTCTCGGCCACTTGGAAACTTACAAGTCAAGTAGAACATCTGTTTCTTTCATTTCTCGCCCGCAACAAGCGAAAATTTCTTTTCGGGTTGTGAATGTTGGCTGCATCAGCATGCATAATGAACAAGGATAGCGTTGTGCGCTTTACAAAAGCTGGGAAATGCACCCCTTTTCACGATTCCCTTCCTGTTTCCGAAAGTACCGCCGCAGTGAAAGGAAGCACGATGTTTTCCTCGTAGCAATATTTGTAATTAAACCTGTCGTTTTCTGTCTTCATGTGGCGCCCGTTGCGTCGCTTGTTGCGAACATCAGGGCTCGCTAAAAACACGCTTCTTTAAAAATGTTATGTTGAAGATGCCTCGTATAAACTCACTCAATGGAGTCTTTTTAAGCACTGCAATAATAAACGAATATATGTTCGTACGTTTATAGATAGTGACAGCGCAGCACGAGGGGTCGTTGAACTCTCTTCTTGGTTAACGCTGGCTCTCTGGGAAAAAGGATGACTTCAAACGTGCATTATGCAAGACGACAATTTTGCAAGCTGGGTCACTGAGTCGTAAAACGACTCAGCGATCGTTTTTACCTCTCAAGAGTCCCTTCTTTATCCTCGCTGATTTTTCCTGTTACTCTACGAATACATAATCGGCTATAAGTAACCAACATACATGCATGCGTTGGGCTGGCTGTGCCAGACCGATCATTTAAGCTACACACAGTCGTAAAATAAATTTGTCAAAGCGTTCGTTCACTGTATAGTTGTCAGTTGGTAATCATCATCCTTCACGAATAAGATAGGTAAGGTTTGACTTAACGTCGCTGTGTAGGCTAGGCTAAAAAGCACGAATGTATCATAATTGTTAGCACAGAAGGCGAGAAGTTGCATGTGCGCGCATGACATATTTACACGCTTTTTGGGCCGAGCTTATATTCCGATGTTACCGATCCAGACGTTTTTTAAGATTATTGGACACCGGGCTTCATGGTATTTTGGTATTTTGAGGTTTCATCTCACAAAGTAAATGTCGATAACACATACACTATGAAAGCTGGAGCAACTTCTAGCTCTCATTAAGTTATTTGTTTTAAAATATATTCGTCTTGCATTAACCAAATGCGGGAGTCTCATCATCAGAGCGGGATGATTCCAAGAGATGAGTTCGTTGTTGTCATCTTAGCGTGATAGTGCCAAAATAATAATAATTTCAAAATTAACGTAATACATGATATTTTCCTTGTGTACAGTAGCAATATTCAGAAGTAGTTATGTATCTTTCCATTTATAAATGCATTATGTTCTGCTCCAGTAAAGACAAAAACTATCCCCGGCGCCGAGAGACAAACTTGTTAGAGATTCAGTTGGAATTATTTGCTTGCTCAAGCAAAAAGCGTAGCGATTGCATTTATTTACAGTTGTGTCTTGTTAAAGAAATTAAGGAGTATTTGAGATTAAATCTTAGGGTTTGTGCTTCACGTTATGACACCATCGCTGGTGTGCAACAACGAAAGGGCCTGTTTGAGTACGGTCCTAAAGGTGGGGCATAAGTCTGCTGAATGAGCTTTAGCGCGAATTAAAGACTATTCAATCAAACTTTCATGCAGGAAATGAGGCTGATAATATACCCGCTGGATTGTCAACGTTGAATTTATCCGTTTTGTTCCTCTCAGTATGTTTCTATAAGCAACAACATTTTTGCAGCACAGATAAGAGGATGTGATACCGTCGCAGAAAATTGGGCCAGGAGGTCCTTCGAGTGATTCAATGACACCTTTCATGACTGACGTCAGTATTCCTACCCCCTCAGAATGCTGAGTAGTTTTCAGAGACAAGATACACATTCTTCAACATCTTCTATTACTTTATTTCCCAAATTCCCGCACCCCCGAGGACAGCGGACCAAGTGTAGACGTCTCATACTGTTAGTCGGAGAACCTTACCTACGAAAGCCGGCGGTGTTTTCAGGCTAATGCCCCCAGCTTTACTGTAGCTTCGCAGTACCCAGGCGGCACGACTTTGCACCGGGGTGTTTAATGCGTAATACCGCATCACAATTAGTCACCCTTTCCTTATTTTATTTTGGTGTTTTCATTACGTAGCCTCTGGCGGGAATCGTTGCTGAGCATAATACCCTAGCTCTCTCCAGTTGTTCCAAGCCGTCGGAAACACGTAGTGGAAATTGCAATGCTGTGGTGCACGTGTGCTTCGGCGTATGCTTTTCGCGCCGGCATGCTGGTCCTCCTTTGCAAAAGAGGAGTCTAAATCTTCCAAATTAGGCAACCAATTGCTATTACGGACCTTTATCGCGAAGTCATCTAAAGCCAGAGCAAGTTTTATTTTCCACCTGGGACGAGGACAATAACTTAATCGAGCAGAGGAGTTTGGAGCACGCAGGCTCCCAGGCCTCCGCACAACCCCGTTGTGCTCAAGCGTCCATTTAGTGGTGGTCCATGACGCTCACAGCCCGGTCGGCAGCCATCGTCTGCGCAACCGGGTCCTCTGAACGCAGTAGGGTCTCCGAATCCTCCCAAGTCATTAGGTGCTCTAGCCCCGCGGGGGAGACTCCGCCGGGAAGACTCCTGGTCGCTCAGAGATTATGGCTTTGCGCTCCTGTCTTGTGTATTTGATCCCAGCCACGGTGATCCCGTTTAAATGGGATCAACATTAAATACTACAGATTTTGTATGCAAATTTAGCTGCACGTTTTTAAAAAAATATACCTAGTTGATAAAATTAGCCAAGGGCCATTCACTACGGCGTCTTCTAGCACGGCCGAGCTGCGTTGAAATGTTAAACATTGTGAAGCATTCTTACCTGCTGGAGAGTCTACACAGATCAACCAAAGCACGTCAGAATTTTTCTCAAATTCAGTGTATCTGCGCACGTGTAGCAGGTCTGGCCGTAATAGTGTACCGAATATGCATCCTGTTTTGCTGAGGTTTTTGATTTACCATATCGGTGACTTACACCATATAGCTTCAAATTATACAGAACAGCGTTGGAATGACATGCCCGAAAACAACATGATCAACGCGGTGTGTTGCTGAAGTAGCAACGTGGAGGTTTTATGTCAAAATGTTGAATATACCCCTATTGAAAATTTATCCACCATGTGGGATGGTGGATTCCACCATCCACCATTATGGTGGATTATGGTGCTGGAAGATGGTGGCACATGATGTATGCTGGATACTGGCGTATGATGGATGCTGGGAATAGCGGAGCGTAAAACGGCTCTACAGCGTCGGGACCATCGTGATTAGCTGTTACACATAAATAATTGTATAGAAGGCGATGTAGAAAGCATTAGTACAAAAAAAGAAAAAAAAAAAGCCGTATGCAAAAAAAAAAAAAAAAAAAACTGCCGCCACCGGGAGTCGAACGTGCGACCTTCGGATCTCGAGCCGAGTACTTTACCACTACGCTACGCTGACAGTTGCTTCGAGTTCTGCAAAATGACTAGTCAACATACGAATACACCGTTTGGCTTCAGCTTTGTGTCTCATACTGGGCACAGACGCGATTTTCACATCGTACTAAAATTTGCATAGTTATTAAACGCGAACAAACTGCTGCCGGTAACGAATGGCACGTCGATAATGGTAACAGCGCTAACTTTCTTGTAGAATTCACAACGTAACTCCAAAAAAAGTGTCAAGTGGACCGACGAGCGGGTATAGTGAACCGAATGTTACAGCTAAGTTTAATTGCCGTTTCTCGCTTTTTCCAAAGGGCGACATGTGCAGAGGCTTTATGTCGACTCAAATCTCATTCGATAAATACGCGCGTACAGTTGATTGAGTATTGTGATGCTGTTTTCGCGCAACCTACCGTGCCAGCGCACTGATCTGACGCTGTATCATTAGCTACAACTGCAGAACAGCTCGGCCAAACGCAAGTGCAGTGCGCGGGGAAAATATGCCATCATATTGGTTCAGTAAGGCGTTCGAATTCACAAGTCTATGTTCTCGCATACGTGTCAGAGAAGCGCCGGCGAGTGCGACCGGCGGCGGTTGGTGAGCGGAGGCGTTTGCTGGAAGCGCGTCGCATCTATGCTGATCGCTTCTTGTGCGGACACCGTACACAAGAAAAACGCTTCATTTAGGTTAGCCGATGCCACAGCTGTGCTGTAAAGTCATTCGTACTCATCGGAATCGTGTATCCTGAAACCCAGAAGTGCCGATAACACGTAGACGGACTCGGTCGGTAAGCTATGCCTAACATTTGGTGGCAGTCATGGTGGTAGAATATGATGGTGGAAGTGATACTTGGTCGGGCTTATCTCGACGCAGGCCGAAGGTAAAAGTTTGTGCATTTTAGCTTCGCACGCATTTTCACTGTTACCTTAAAGTGCCGCTGAGGTAAGTGAGTGTGCAAGAATTGCCAGAGTTGCGTTTCTAACGTGACGGTATCAAGCGGCGGCTGTTTTCTGGTCTACCCGCTGGAAGGGCTCATTTACTTCTCGGCAACTGCGCGCCGATGTAACACAGCTACTGTCGCTGTTCACACCGACACTTCTAGACTTGTAAACATCACAATGGAGCAGCACATCGCGTATGTAAACCTGATAAGTACGTGCGTAAAATGTAAACATTCACGGCTGCTGTGCTCCACAAATCTTGAGGCGGTTACGCCGCATGAATAAAAAAAAAGCGTGCTGAAAAGCTTAATGATCGGCGTTGGCTTCTTTGAACTGTAAACATATTTTTCTACACATTGAACAGCAAAACATTAGAAGTGACAGTGATTTCACATAATGTCACGTGCACTTCCATCATGCCACCGTCATCCAGCTTGTTCACCAAGCCATCCACCGAAACACGTTTTGCTCGCCACCATCAGCCAGCATTTTCCCCTTAACACCAAAAAAAGCTCGCCACCACCATGTGCCACCATTTTTCCACTTTCGCCATCATCAGCCAGCATTTTCCACTTAACACCAAAAAAAGCTCGCCACCACCACCACCATCTGCCACCATTTTTCCACTCTCGCCACCATCAGCCAGCATTTTCCACTTAACACCAAAAAAAGCTCGCCACCACCACCACCATCTGCCACCATTTTTTCCACTCTCGCCATCATCAGCCATTATGACCACCACAGTTTCCACCACATCCACTATTGTTTCCACCTTGTCCACCAAGAATTCCAGCATCCACCAACCCACGATTTTCAATAGGGACGCGTTAATATTTTCGTGATTTTTGGTTACACCATGCGTAGTGAAGAACAGGCGTGAAATCAAATACGGGTGCATATTCAGGCAACTTTCATCGAGCCTGGCCCGTTACTTCCCGCGCTACTGCCCATTTCATTTTTGGGCTGTGTTGTTTCGTTCCCCATATCACTTTGGAAGAACTTCAGAAAAGAGGGTACTTTCCGTCCTGTTCAGCTACGCCAGAACACCAGCCAAGTTTTATCTTTACTATAAAGGGAAACAATGCTTCACTATGGCCAGCATCGCTTTTTTATGCACAACCCCATTCTACCCGTAACGCAGAGCATGCAAACAGCGCCTGCCTTGTTTAGAACTCTGGTCCTTTCGCCCTCGCGTGAAGCAACAACGGCGGAATCGAAGATACGCTGTTGAAGGTACCCATCAAGCAGCTGTTTTTTCTCTTTATTATCTCGTCATTAAATTTGTTCCAATGTTCTGAGTTTCCAGCTGCGAACGTGAGTGCGAGATTTAACAACTAACTAGACAGCCATAACTACTTCATAGCACGGCTACAATTATAAGAGGGTGCAAGAGAATCGACAACTGGGCTAGTTGGTTGAAATGCATGGTTTGACTTGCGGTATGGTATAAGAGGGTGTCTTCACTGATGGTTGGCAAACATTGTCTTCATATCCCTAAAGATTTATAGGAAAAAGTTACATCGAACGCACTACTGGCATACTGATAAATCTTCCCGGCCAGGGCTGTACTCACATCACGTTCATCATTCCAGGAGGTACTCAGATTGAAGACATCGCCTTGTGCAAAGACAACACATATTGAAAAAAAAAATCTCTCGATACGCGTCGTGTAGTACACAAACCAGCAACACGCGGCGATACCTTGCAAGTTGGATGCGAAAAAGTACTATCTCACAAAGAACAGTGCTTCTCTCTGGTGCAAAAGACATACGCTCGCCTAGGTAAAAATGAAAAATGAACAAATCATTGACGTTTCGAGCCCTATACGGGTCCCTTGACCACAATGAAGAAGGTAGCATGGGCATGCGCCTATTTATGCGTCAGGTGGCGCAGCGTGTGGGTGTATACCTCTGGCAGATTGTCCTTTGTCCTGTTTATCACGTTGTTATTCTATTGGATGTAAAATGATTCTAAAAGCAGAGGGAAAGATAAATACTTTTCCGTTGGGATGATAGCCGCCGCGTCCCAGTCAATGTTATGGCCAGTTTGATTGTTATGTTCCGCCAAGGGGTTCGCAGTTGTGTGGTTCTTGACGAGGTCATTCAGATGCTGCTTCAAAGTCCGTTTGAACTTCCGCTCTTTTGAGCACCAGTATGTTCCCTTGCCAGACAAGTGTTCGTCAAACGCTTGATTATATTGGCGCTTTTCTCTCCTCGATGTAAACACTGACGCCTCTCTTTTTTTTTTCTCTCATTACAGCTCTAGCAATCGCGCTCTTGGTTTAGATAGGACTATGCATAGCTGCCGAAGAAAGCGTATCGCGCACTTTCCATGGGTGCCTCATTTTGTCACAAGCAGGCGCGCTTCGTTGCACTCCTTTTATGCTTAGTACCGTGATTCTGCACTTTATCAGAGTCATACTTTGGAAGTATAGGACGTAAAACGAGAGAAAAATGGTAGGCGCCTGGCTCTTCCAGGCGCGGTCCATACAATCAGGCGTAAAAAATAAATACCTCGCTGACCCTAGGCATCAACACAAAAAAAGGTAGACGTGCAGATGGGATGTTAGCTTGGCAGCTCATATATTTCTTTCATCTCTCTTCTCGTTTATTTTTTGCCTTTTCTTCCCTGCTTTTCTAAATAACTATGCTTTTCTCGTTATACTTCCCTCGTCTTCCATAGCCACTAATGTAACCAAGTGAAGTCATTACGCTCACGTGATCGATGAACACTTTTTTTTATTCTTCGAGGCCATCCGGCCATTATTTACTCTCTTTCTTCTCTTCGCGTAGACTCTCAAGGATGGGATCGTTTTTGTAGAACAAGAAATAAACGAAGTTAGAGCACCCTCACATTTATAAAGTGAAGGCACAGTTATCTCAGAGAACAAGATTTATGCGATGATACCTAACATTCTTTTTGCGTTTTTATGCGGTGCACGAGCGATACAGTTTCACCTTTGTTGGCATAGGCGTGCGCACAGGGGGGGGGGGGCAGGGGGGGGCGGCCGCCCCCCCTAATCATCTAAGAGGGGGGCGCAAAATCCGACCCGCACATTGACCCTTCTAGTCACCTAAGAGGGGGGGGGGCGCAAAATCTTCCCCATACATTGACTTAGTAGGGTGGGGGGGCGCTGCGATGAACCTTTGCCCCCCCTAATGGGGAACCCTGCGCACGCCTATGTTTGTTGGTGTCATCGGCGTGACAGCACTCGATGTGATAGCGGAAGAATTTATTTCGCTGTGCTGCTGCTTCCGAGGTTGCGGGTTCAATTCCTCCTACGTGGGCTGCGGTTCGACAGGGGCTTCAAGCTAAAACGATCATGTACCGTGCATTAGGTGCGCGTTAGTGATCCGAACCCGGTCAAATTTAATCCGGAGTCCTATATTCTGGTATGTGTAGTAATCAGGTTCTGCTTCTGACACAGAGTTCCAGACTGTAAAATTTTCAGATTATCAAATGTGCTACTGCACATTTAATATGAAGTACATTACATTTGTTTGTTGTAGAGCACGTGCTTCATGCAGGCCTCCATGCGCTGTTTCTTTCTGTTGTTCAGTTTCATGCAAGAGCTATCGCTGGCGAGTTTGGTTTTACGAATTTGCCCCTGTGTGTTTGCACCCATTCTACAAATATATCTTTCATATTTCAAGCACCGATCAGTTCATTTTTTCATCTTGTTTAGATCCGACGACCTCATATTGTCAGACGCTTTCTACGTTCCTTGCTAGTTTAACATCTATTACAGTGTGTTGAGACGAGACTTTTTTTTTTCCATCCGGCCATAGAGATGTCTCATGCTGTTGCGAAAATTGTGCACTCGTAGGCACTTGCATTTATGCTCTCGCGGTAGAAGGATAGCATATATTTACATTAAAATTGATACAACAGCTTTAGCTTTTCGGTCTTATTCCGTGGCTTTCGATCCCAGGCTCAACTCATGCGACATGCTTGTTCTTTTGAAGATGTAAGGCAATGCTGCCAAAAATGAACATTTCTGAAGGCCTGCATGACATTGGAATACTACTTTTATTGGTTGCAGGTTGATAGCAACACCCACTCTTTATTTGCTCTAAACTTTCTTTTCTTTTTTTTCCTTTTTTAAAGAGTGAAAGCTGCTGTGAGATCACAACGGCAGCCGTTTTTCGCGCCATGGTTGCCCGCCGCCGCCGTCGCCACCGGTGTCTGTAACCGCTATCAAGTGAAATAAGCGAAAAAAACGAAATAAGAAGAAATATTCAGGATGCAACGGGGGTTCGAACCTGGGTCCTCTGCGTGGAGCCTAGTATTCTAGCACACTCTAAGAAAAAAATAGAGTCAAAAGAGGGTCATGGAACCGTGACTCTCTTCGGGTATTCCTTTGACCCCTTTTGGAAGATACAGGCAGAGAAAAAAGAGCTAGCATCTCGGAAGGAGTCACTGGACACTCCTGAAGCGCGTTTCGATTGGCTTCTGTGATGAAAGAGCCGCCGTATACGCCATACATATCGCGCGCTTGCCCTTTGGCGCCGTTGTGGCGCGTTGCTCGCCGACGGAGACGGGGTTGGCGCCGGGGTGGCGCGCCGCTTCTGCCTTCTCTCTCAGTCATCTCAGTCTCCTCGTCTATTGGAATGCGTTGCGTGATTGCGTTGGTTGCGCGGGTTTCGTGTCTTGAAGTTTCATAAGTTTCATGTTCATGCGCGTCTTCGGTGATGTTGACGCCGGCTCCGTGCACGAAGTGACGCTTGGAGGGCGGAATATTCATGGAGCTGCGGATACGGACTGGGGCGCCAGTTAACGGTGAGTGTACCGCTTTCGTAGGCACTAATTATACAGCTTTAGCTGGCCGTCTGCAGCAGCTCTGCGGAAGTTATCTGCCAGCCATTTCCAACAGCAGCCTGTGTCCGCGGGGCTGTTGCGGATGCCCAACTAAAGCTGTCAGTTAACGAGTTGCCACCGTTATGCGCGTTGCTGTACAAGCTCCCATAAAGTGAGCGATGCAAACAATTATCAAGGGTCATTTCTTGCTGATCGCACGTTGTGTCTGCACTACTGAAGGTGCAAGATGTCGTTTTGAGATGGCCTTTAGTCTACTTCATAACATTTCCATCGACCTTGAGTTTGCTGCGTGCTTTCGCGCGTGGGAACGTGAAAAAAAAAATAAGCCTGTGTACAGAACGCTCACACGTACGATAGATAATGGTTATTGTTGGCTTAAAGACGGTAGCTTGAGGTGCAGATACAGTACGGTGGCTTCCAGAACGTACGCGGTAGTCATTCAAGTTGGACGCGCCTCGCCGGTAAGGCGAAAAAGCTAGAGACTTTCGACGGCGCCCGTTGCGGCCACCGCCGTGCACATTTTAGGGGCGAAGCTCCTTAAACCGGCACCCGTTCGTCCCTCGTAGTCGTAGTGCGTAACCAGTCGTAACGCTAGTACCAGATCTTGACCTCGAAGGTGGTGCCGGTGGGAGATTTTTCCTGTGCGTTGTTGAACAATAAAAAATTCGCAGCGTGCGCGTTAACTAAAAGCCGAATTCTTCTGTCTCTCATTCCCCATTAGCAGCCATTGGCATGTTCCAGTAGGAAACGTTAGTAGAAGTAGAAGTGTAAGTGTTAGCTAAAAGCCGACTTCTTCTGTCTCTCATTCCCATTAGCAGCCATTGTTTACCTCCAAGGTAGTGCCTGGTGAGATTTCTCCTGTGCGTGATTAAACAATAAAAATTTTGTTCAAAACGCCGTTGATTGATGAAATAAACAAACGAAAGACGCCAGATGTTTTCTAAAAGCAAAACGAAAGAACGCCAGATGTTTCTAAAGCAAAACGAAAAGACGCCAGCTGCTTAACGAAAGACGCGAGATGTTTTCTAAAGCAATGGTTTTCTAAACAATGAAAATTCACAGCGTACATGTAAAATTAAAGTGAGCTCCAAGTCGTCATAACTCTCATCGAACCTTTAGTATAAACGCGCCCGATCTCACGTCGGTGATGATGTACTGGGCAGAATTCACGGAAGATTCACGGTTTACCGATGAACCTCCGCAGCTTCGCCCACTCATCATCATTCACTCCGTGGATATGCTGTGATTTTTTCCTTCGTTACTGTTTGCTGTTTTCATGTTTGCCAACATCTGCGATGACGCTATAACAGAATCAAGTGAGTGTACGTGATTGTGGGAGTTATTTGTGCTAATTCTAGCATATGAAATGTCTGATATCGACGTAGACGGCGTGCTCACGCGCTGGGTGTCGTTCGGGCCCTCGTACTCGCATGTGTTTATCTGAGTATGGGTTACGTTTGTAAAACATGCGGTCAGTAACCGCTCACGGCGTACCCCTGACTGCCGGAGGATGTGCTTCGGTGTCGGGGTAAGCCGGCGCAAAACCGTGTTTATTCTGAAACCAAATTTTGAATCAATTTCTCAGAAAAGAAGTGCTTTCATTCGTGTATAGCCAGTGCCTATTGCGAGACGAGGTTCCCGCTGCCTTTTACGTCAAAATTTGTTTTCGTTGCGAAATTTGAACTAAACACTCGTGGCAGATGTGTGTACAATAACGGTGTGTTGTACAAAGGGTGGTTTTAAATACAAATAATGTGTGTGTTTTGGTTATTCCCAGAATCCCGGATCACTTCTCCCGCCTTTTCACTCTAGTTGACAGCCACACTCGGGGAAACGAAGGTGCCGCTCTGGTCTGGCGCCTCACCGCTCGTGATGGGAAATTAACAGCGGCGTTCGCCCTGTCAGCGAGGCAGTCGGTCCTACATTTCTTTTGGTTGGACAAGACGACCTAGGAAAAGAGCTGAGTGGCACCCACGCAAAGGAGCCTAAACCAATTTCGTTTGTTGTTTAAAAGAGGCTCACATCATCTTGTGCTGCAAGTTTGTCGCCAAGTGACGTGTTACAAAAGGTACTATTTGCAAGTTGTGTTTTACACGATAACGGCAAAAAACTTGGTTCCTTACCATACGTGTTTGTATTTGTTGTTTTGTTGTGAGCCTTCATTGTGTCTATTTGAACCACGTATTTTGTAGGTTTCGCAAACCTTTACTGCAATTTCATTTTCTCATCGTAATATCACGTTCTGCTTTTTAGATACCGTTTTTCATGGTCCTCACGCTGAACAGGAGCGACAACCTAGCAAGCCACATCAGCCGTCACCACTTTTTGATTTATTCTTAATCATAAGGAATAAAGATTGAAACATGATGCCTATTTCTGCAGTTTATTTTGCACTATATGGCACTATGCACACCAGTCACACATTTTAGTTGGCTATACTCATAGAAGCATGTAAATGAGGAATACCCAAACTTCTTAATTGGAAATCAAAGACCATCTTTTCGCGCTTTCTGTATAACTTTGCTGGAAAATATGTGTTGTTTTGATGAGTTTTATTAAAATAATGCTAAAACTGAACTATTCTTTTTTTTGCAGTCGCTGGGCAGAACGGCAAGTGTTATTGGACTTACTTAAAATGAATACTCCACAATTAACAACAGTAGTCGCGCAAAAGCAGAGCAAGGGTCGAATGAATAGCTTCAAATACTTGTGGAGTCGCTTGACGCTTCGGTGTGGGTCACATGACCCCCGTAGGAGTGTTACCGGCAAGAGTCGTCTGACTCCCTATAAGTGGCAACGTGATCCTTCGGATGAGAGTCTTTCCACTCTTTCTAGAGGGTCAGAGGACTCTCTTAGAGCGAGCCGACCCTGACCCACCAAGAGAGTCACCGTGACTATTTAAAGAGAGTCCTATACGTGGCAAGACAGAACTCTCCTTAAAGAGTGACGCATACTCTTCTTTTTCTTATAGTGCACAGAGCCATGCCAGTGCTTGAAACTAATTCTTCATCACCAGGCACAGCATCAACAAAGTCCACATCACGCCTTGCAGATGTGGAGCGGGTACCACGATTTTCCGCAGTATGACGAAAAATGGCATAGTGGCGGCTTCCCTACTTCATAAAAATTATGATGATTTATAGCGTTGTGGGTACTTCGCAAGTGTATTTGTATTAGTTGCCAAGGAATCCATAAGGCCCCCATGATCCATTTCCTCAGGACCTCAATAAAGTTATTTCCCTCTCTCTCTCTCTCTCCCTCTTTCTCACGTAACATATGTTATAAAGCGTGGTAGGAGAGTGAAACAACGAGAGGGCGTCACACAATGCACATTACGTAAGTAGTGGGTCGTTTAAAGCTTCCAATCCATTACAAAGGGCTCAGCCTTA
Source organism: Rhipicephalus sanguineus (assembly GCF_013339695.2). Lineage (NCBI taxonomy): Eukaryota > Metazoa > Arthropoda > Arachnida > Ixodida > Ixodidae > Rhipicephalus > Rhipicephalus sanguineus. The sequence goes on along the minus strand of NC_051178.1, from coordinate 166,238,811 downwards.
AATCTGCATCGTCATCAGCCGCCGCATCAACAAAGTGCTCATGTCTTACGGACGTGTAGCGGATACTTCGCTTCTCCGCAAAATGTCGAATAGTGGCGTAGTGGGTGCTTCCCAACGTCACAAAAGTTATGATTTACGGCGTAGTGGGCTCCTTGCATGTGTACTTGTATTGGTAGCCCCAAGAGTGTTTACAACGGGCTCGAGAAATTCCGCTCTTCCAGCTTTCGCTTTCACTGTGCTGTGCTTTCCGCTCAGGCCTGGGTTCTTTCTATTGCATGTTGCAGTAAAAGCGCTTATCCCAGGGATCAGTTATACTTCATTATACTGTATATTACTGCTAGCACGGACCATATAGGCAGGGCGTTACTTCCGTGTTCTTAAATAATAGCTTGTTTTCTTCTTAAGTAGTTTAGACATAAGAAAGCAAACAAGAATTCTGATGTGTCATAAAAAATAATTTTAATGTGACGTCAAATAAAACTGTATATTCGAAGAGCAAATGCGGGGGCAATCGGGAATGGCAAAATTATGGTGCATGCGGCTTTTTTTTTTCAGAAGTCAGTTCAGTCTGGTCGTTTTTAAACGATTGTCGTATGTATGGAGGTTTTTGTTCGTTGTTTTTGTTGAGTCCTCAAATCCTGCTTCTTTCCTTCTGCGCCTTCCTGAATCAATTATTGAAGAGCTTTACTTTAATACTTGAGTGCCTGATTGCAGAAACTTTTCTCATCGGCTAGTGTACGCGCATATCTTCGACAGTCTTGAACTGTTGCTTTCTGTCTTGCACTCTGCATTAACCTCTCCGCATGTACGGTAGCAAACTGGACAAAATATATGGAACCTTCCAGACTCGTATTTATTCCCTCTGTTTTACACTCTCAATCTCCCCTGCATTCGGCGCAGTCTCATACGTCGATTAATTCGCAAATGCCGGCTGCAACTGAATGAGAGAATGCAACCTCTCTGTGAATGCAAGTCAAACGAATTTCATTCACGCAGGGGTCTTTCGCATTCATCTCATCTGGGGGTACCTACATGCGCAGGAAACTCGGAAAACGGGGCGGGGGGCTGCTGGGCAGGGGCGTAGTGTTGTCGGCAGTATTCGCCATCTTGAAGAGACAAACGGTAGATCCATGTCCATCCATCTGCTGTAGAGAGAGATAAGATTCTTTAATGAAATGCCCGGAGAGATTAGCCTGGTTTGTCGCCTGGCTTGCTACTCCAGGTGTCGGGTGATTATGGTATATACAATGATCACATATACACCCTATATACACACAAAAAGTACATAGAGTCACAAACTCACATATTTACATAAAAAGAGTCCTTCACAAGCTTTGGTTAAGCTGAGTTTTCCTCAAGAACGCCAACAGCGCTTTTGTGCTGCGCATCGCACAGCTGCTGTCTTGCCACGGGCCGAGAAGGTGCCGCAGCTACAAGCTCTAGCAGCGTTGCAAATGAAGTGCTGCCTTCAGAATCTGTCGTTCGGCGTCGTAGCGGGAACAGTCGCAGAGTACGTGCTGTAGGTCTTCCCGAGTGTTACCTGTGGTGCACGTGGGTGAGTCCGAGTGCCTGATCTTGTACTTGAAGTATTTCGTGTAGGCAACGTCGAGTCTCAGCCGGTGAATGCAAGGTTCATCTTGTCTGGTTAGTCCCTGTGGCATAGGAAAGCTACACGCCGGGTCTATTCTGTGCAGCGGTCCGTGCTGGTTATTTGCATCGCTCCATATTGTTCTCTGCAGATTCCGCACGAAGGCAGATACCAAAATCGCTGCGTCTTTTCTTGAGAAAGGAATTTCGATTCTCTCAGATGCTGTCTCATGCGCAGCTCTAGCAGCGGAGTCAGCTTGAACATTCCCTTCGATGCCGCAGTGAGCGGGCAGCCACTGCAGTACTACATCGTGATGTAGTTCATGAGCATTATTGCCTAGGCGCCTGATGTCTAGGACTAGTTGGTCTTGCGTACGTGGAGATTTCAGGGACTGCAGTGCGACTCGTGAGTCGGAGAATATCCCCCAAGAGTCGGGTCATACAGTTCAGCCCCACTTTATAAACTGAATTTGCGTGCTAAATACTGTACAACGGAAATGGGGGGTGGGGGGTGAAGTTGAAGGCGGAAGCCAATCAGGCGGGGTGGCACCGGGATGAGACTGGTGAGACTACTTCAGGCGAGAGGCAGACATGCGCGAATCACACAAGGCTGGCCGAAATTGCGGCCGCAGTCTCTCGCTCTCTTCTTCACGGCGATGTTGGATATCTGCAGATTCTTCGAAGTTGAATGAACTGAGTATGTCACCATAGTATATCTCCATGAAAAAAGAGAAAATATTTGCCAATCGGGCCGCCGCGGTAACGACTGCCGTCCTAAACAATGCAAACTGTAGATAGCCCTCAATGTGCTCTATATTCATCCGCCGGTTTTTATCCTAAACACTTATTCTCAGCTATGCCGAGGCTGCGACCACTTTCTGCATAAACATGGAAAGAAAAGATGCAGAAAGAAATGGCGCACCGCGAAATTTCACATTGTTGTCAGCGAAAACGATTATCGACTTAAACATTGAAAAGGGCGTTTGTAATAGGCTGTGTCATGAAGCATGACAATGATGCACTGCTGTTTAACACGGAAAAAGATGAACGGGCGTGAGGGGCTGTATTTTGACATCAGCGCACCAGAATCTTCTGGGTAACATTTTAGCAGCGGTGGCAACAAAAAATTAAAAATCAACCCTCTTGGTTCCCTTAGTGAAAAGAAATTCTTTCTTATCGTAATGACTCGTGCTTTTTTTCTCTCTAAGATAGAGATAATAATAACTCAGTAGAATAAACAAGCGGATAATGTCGACAAGACACTCCGACAGAAGCTTCGTCTCATGCTCTCCTTCGTCGAGTTGCCACGCTGGAAAAATTTATTCGGCAGCCATTTGTATGCGGCCGCAGCAGTGAAGCAAGAAAGAATATGCAGGGCTAGCGAAACAGCCCTGCGACAGCACCGTTGAACTCGTCGTCACGAGGCCTCCTAGCATGCAGGCTGGTCTTTCTTTACTTCTTTTATAGCAGGGTTCCTTCGCAGTCATTTTGCCTTGAAACTACCCATCGTTTCTCTTTCCCCTCCCCCCCCCCCCCCCCTCCGGACGTTTCTCGCTTACTCAAGTGGCGTCCCCGAGAGGCCATGTACTTTCAGAAATATTTCGTGCACTACTTGTGGGTCTTCGGCATTGCGAAGCGCTGGTACTCAAGAAGAAACCCTCAAGTTTACCAAAGGGAAATGGCGCCGAGAGACGCTTGCAACTCGCGGCAACTGAATACTACTGTTTGAGCGAAGCCGTGCGTTGAAAAAGAGCGTCCAGGGAATAAAAGAGACGGCGCAAACAAGACGCAGATCCACGATTGCAACATGCGGCATAAAAAGTGCGAGGAATAAAAAGATGGCTTCATAGCTGCGGTAACAAAAACTCAGCTGCGGAAAGTTTTTTTTTTTTTTCGAGAAGAAACTCGTCGCAAAAAGCTTGACAGAAGAAAGACCCCTCATAAACTCAGTGCCACCGCTTCTGACTCGTTCTCTTCTTCTTTCTTCGTTATTATTCAGCGAGCAAATGTTTACGCGTCTTCAGGTTGTTTAGGTGTATTCGTTGCAGAGAGACACACTTGAATTTCAAGCCGACCTCCAACTCATTTCCCCAAAGTTCGGTTTCTTCTTGATACTTTAGAATAGGGTAGCATAGATGACCTTCGTAAAGGGTGACATCCAAACCGATATGTCTTAGGTACTTATTGTTGTTTTATGGAAGAATAGAAAGCGCGCAAGAGGTCGATGAGGCTAACCGGAAGTTGACAGATAAAGTATTTATTTGGCCTTTTTTACGAGTGAGTTAATTCAGCCGCGCCGTCCCCATTCGATGTGCAAAAGCTCAAACCGATTTCCTAAATGTAAGTGTTCACAAATAGACAACATTGTAAACATATCAGGGGTAATCTGCCATCTTGTTTCTCGGCCAAGATTTGTGCCCGAACTTGAATATCCATGCCTTACTCAAGCACAAACGTGAATCCCGATTTTCGGCAAACAGAGAAATCTTATCAGCAATGTTGCAATTGACAAATTGAAAGAATATTTGCACAGCTGACCTGCATGAAACAGACGCTCTCCTTGTTGCTAGGCGCGAAAGAAGCTTCAGAGATTTGACTCGAGAAGAATTCTTGCAACTGTGTTAACGTAGATGGTCGGCAGAATAAAAAGGGAGGCATTGACTTTATGTAAGGAGATGTTGGCGCTCAAATAAAGCATAGGCTACTCCATAGATCTTAGAGGAGTCGAACGTAGAAATTACTGGGTCCAATAGTTACACATAAACCAGCGTTTTACCAGTGACAGCAGAACATTTCAAATACGCGGCGCATACAATACACAATTTGAATAACGCCATGACACTCGGATACGACGTCCCAAAAATACAAAGAATAAGGTCCCCTTATATGAAGTCTCAGTCAGCACCTGGCATCATGTAGATGAATTGTTTCACACAGGCATATTTAACAGTCAACTGTACTTAGCTAGCAATTGCATATATGTATATACCCTGTGGCGTTAAAATAAAACGTAACCTACATAACATAAAACGTCAAGACAACATCTTTTTAGACCTGTAGCTAAACGCTGCAAATGTTTAGAAGGAAGCTGCAGACGGGCAACCAGAAAATAAACAGCACTTGTGTAATATTTGCTTCTCATCGAGCAATTGCACTACTGAATTTTAAAAAAAATTATGACACAGTGGCTCAATAAAGTACGCTTGAAGGCGTCTTATGGAGTGGCGTTCACGGCGGCGGCGATGTCTCCCTTGAAGAACGTTCAAACACTAATGTTCGTAAATTTGGTAGCTGCACTTCCGGGTATTTGCACTGATAGTTATCTTAATCCTCCATGATCTATGTTAGTGCTTGAAGTACGCGTTGTGAGAGAAGCAGACAACGGCGTGAGAAAAGAATGCAATAAAGACGAACAAAGCTTACAATAACAGAGAGCTGAGCTGGTTGGTAAGTATTCATTCTAAAAAGACAGGGCGTGGAAACACGGACACAAGAAAGAAGTCAGGATACCACAAACGCCGGCGTTCGTGGTGTCCTGACTTCTTTCTTGTGTCCGTGTTTGCACGCCCTGTCTTTTTTAGAATGAAAGACGAACAAGCATGAATGAGCCTTCCGACATCATCCACGTGAAGCATTGCGTCAAGAAATCACGCGCGACCGATAACCTTTATTTTGTTGAAGCCTCGGGAGCTGCAAATGCTCTCTACGATATATTTAACGTAAATCTTTTTACTTGAGCTGTCTTAGCCAGCAGCAACGAAACATCAACTCCACGACCGCCTCAATAGAGTGCTCCCTGAGTGTTTCTTGAAAGTTTGCTGTTTGGTGTTTCGGCACCAGCAAGCCATTTTCTGTAAGCGGCGTTTTCAAGCCAGGAGACTCCTGAGTCTAACGACTAGAGAGAGAGAGAGAAAGCGTGTCGTCTCGTCATTACCTATTTCCTTTCTTCCTCTTCGACCCGCTGGCATCAGCCCGCCGATGCATTTAGAGAAGCCCGACAACCGTTAGCTCGTCTCGGAGGTAGTGCCGATCGCTTGAGTTGTCGACAGTTTTATCTCGCATTTTAGTTTCATTTATTTTTCTCTTGCGATGTGCCTGGAGTCATTTTCAGCATCCTTAAGTGCAGGAAATAGGTTCCTGAGCTCCAACCGCGACTCTGGTATCCCTTTGCTATTTTCTTGTAGCACCAACTTCGCGCTTCTGAATTCCTTGTCTGATACTTCTTTATTTTTCCTTCGCACAAGCACGACGGGGATTTAACATCGAATGCTTGTGGTTGCCATTGGCATATGCCTGCTTTCGAAGATGAACTTTCAGTGGCATAATAGATCCTCGTTGTGCATAATAATAATTGTTGGGACTCTACATCCGAAACCCACCAAATGATTATGAGAAACGCCGTAATCTAGGGCTCCGTAAACTTTTGGCGTTCCTTAACCATCTGGCGTTCTTTAACGCGAACCGAAACCTAAGTACATGAGCATCTAGCATTTCACCTTATCCTCGTTACGTTGGGGTGTTGCAAGAAAAATGACGTACTTTAATGCTACAGCATTGAAGAGTCCATGTCGTAGAGTTAAGAATCGAAATAGATACAAGTAAACAAATAATAAAGATATTCGGTTCCAGTGGGAATTGAACCCAGGCCTTCTGCGTGGCAGTCACGTGATTTACCACAGAATCGTGCTTGAAAGTGCTTCGGAAAAAGATCCTATATAGGCATCATGTAGGACGTGTAGTCCCGCTGACATGCAATATTTCGTGGCAGAATGGTAGAATTTCAACAGGTGTCACACCATGGGGAAATGCGCACTGAGTGGGTGGTTTAAAGGCACACCAATTACAAACGCTCAGATATATTTAACCATCACCAGCACAAAATAATCAACAACGTGTGCCGCTGCACGTCTATAAATAGAAGCGGTCATGCTACAGACTTCATCACTGACACATCTATTACCAACGGTAAGCATCCAAACAAATAAATTTCTCTCTCTTTCTTTTGCTTTTCGTGAGTTGTATGTCTGCAAAAATGAAACTGCAGAGCAAATTTAATCATCACAAACAATTGATCATTGGGCACCTTCTTCACCGCTCCTGCAAACAATTGATCATTGGCACCTCTTTCGCCTCTCCTGCTGGTCGAATTTCACCAGCAGGAGAGGCGAAATTAATATGACCTGAAATAGATGCACTGTAGTGTCATATATGTCTTTTTCGGCACCTGGAGCAGTTCCGCTCTTCTATGGACAACTCCATTTTCGCGGAGTCCACACCGCCGAAGCTCTGCAGAAAAGCAAAAACAGTATCAGCTTCAAAGACAGCCTATGTCACCAAGCTGCGAGAGGCAGGCATTCCGGTTTAACGCACTTTCCGACACGCCATTGCAGTGGAAGATGTGCCAAAGAAACATAACCATGCCAGCCCGTTATGACACTTACACGTGCCAGCCCTACAGGCAGGGAGGTCACGTCGCTCACCGCGGCAGAAAATCCTGCGGCGTGACGGAAACGAGGCGTTAATGTGAACATAAAAGAAACACCAAATCGCGGTGTCCGAGGCTTCATCGTGTAAATAACAGCGATGTGAGCATTCCGGCAATATCGCCACGGACGAAATCAGCCAATGCAAGCTTCGCCCAGAAGATGAACACGTGCCGTTCTCGGCCTCGTCCTCACTGGAAGCTCACGCGTTAACGAACAAGCCAAGCGCACGTAAAATACACACAAGCACGCATGCTCTAATGTCGTACATCCACGCAAATATTCCCGAGCGTGTATCGCGACAACAGCGCACATCGTGTGGGTGATTAATGGCGCGCTGCTCATGAAAGCGTAGCGAACCGTCAGAGCTTGCTTGCGGGTTACCCTCTAGAGTAAGGAACATAAATTCACCCCATATCCGGGCGTTCGAATCATACGCTACTTCTTTCGAACTGTAATCCCTAACTTATCTGTTGGCGCCTACGTTTACGATTGCGGCTGCTACTTTATTTTGTCTGTATGCGTAGGCATCAGGGTTTGACTGTCAAAGGAGCAAATGTAGATGGCACCTAACTCTTCCAATACCCTCCGTAAACACACTCTCTCATACAAATGCTTCCGCAGTCAGGTTCATATCAACGAGCACTAATGAGAGAGACTGAGCGCCACTGCGTGTGTTCTTGACAGGCCTGCTTCAATAAGACAAGATGCCGCACTATCGACCGGAGTGCGATGCTTTGCTCTCGCATTCCAATATGACTGCTCACCTTTAACGGGAGCTCCCTCCCCTTCCTGCTCCCGCAGACCCCCTCCCTTGCTTTCTTGTTTTATTATTATTATTATTATTATTATTATTATTATTATTATTATTATTATTATTATTATTATTATTATTATTATTATTATTATTATTATTATTATTATTATTATTATTATTATTATATTTATTATTGACTGTGTTTGCAGAATGTCTAGAGAATTACGTTCTGCTATACCCTTCCGAAAATTGTACACCGCGCTGTCTTCCTCAACTTGAGTATGCATCTGTGATCTGGAATGGCATTTCTAATTCCAGCAGCAACGCCATTGAGCGAGTCCACCGAAAATTCCTAAGCATTTACAACCATCGTTTCGCTAGAAATGACGCTGGATCTCGTTCTAACGCTGCTGGATTATTATCATTGCCATCACTTTGCTGCCGACGAAATCGCGCTGATCTGTTATTTCTTTACAAGCTTGTGCATGGTATCATATCCTGCTCTGTACTGCTCAACTGTCTTAATTTCCGAATTCCACGTAAGCTGACCAGAGAGAATTGACCTTTTCATGTAACCGCCTGCCTCTGTGAACATTCGACCATTGGCAGGATACAACGTCTTTACAAGCTTACTTTTTAGAGCTCGATGTTTTTCACAGCTCCCAGTCGTTGTTCTGCTCCGAGCTTTGCACTGTACTTACATAGCCTCGTACACTGTTGGCATTTTTTTTCTGCCTGGCATAGTTGCGGATGTGCAATTTTATACATTTTTTTATCCCTGACATTTTATTATGAATGTTGGCCTTTGGGTTTTTTTTTGTTTTTTTTTTTTCGTGCGCCAGTACAGAGACCTTACGGTTGTTCCTGGGCACGGTAAATAAACGTTTGATTGATTGCTATTAGTGTTGTTATTTTATTATTATTGTTATTGTTGTTTGATGATATTATTATTATTCATTATTATATTATTATATTATTATTATTTATTATTATTATATTATTTTATCTATTATCTCAATAAAACAACAAGGGCACCATAAGTATATGGCTCAAATAACGCACTCATTTCATACATCAAACAAGGTGCACTCTAAAACATTTTAACCCGAAGATCCGACATTCAGGGCCTTCTTGCACAGAGCAATGACATCGGTAAGACATTTTAGAAACACACAGCCTTACGGCTTGTTCTAGTACTTAGTGCTAACTAAAGCAAAGTGTAACAAGTACGAGAACAACACTCGTCTTTCCTGCTTAGTCACCATGTAATGAAGGACGCCATTGATTGTCCGTTATTCTTTCGTTGAATTCTTTTATAATTTGCCAAGTGCAACGAGGTAAGAGAAAAAAATGTGGTTTGGCGTCACGTAATTATTTCCTCACAAATTAAAAAGGATAATGGCACGATGGAGGCGTACGCAAACATTTCAGGAAGCGTCATGAGCCTTAGCAGCAACTATACTATTTTTCCGCCTGAAGTCATTTCCTTCCCGAGACATTTTTATAATTGAACGGGGCGTGAACACATATACTCAACCAACCAGCAGCGGCCGCTGGTAGTGATAACAGAGGCGAAAGAATTGCAAGACAAATACAGGCCGGAATCTGTTGTATAAATTATAGAAGGAAAATGGTGCGATGGCAACGTCTGAGTTGGAGCGTGACACGTGGCTAGAACAGTTATTCAATTCGAGAAAATAAAGCACTTCTGAGACTTTCGACAATAACCATCCATAACGGCGCGCTCCCGAACAGTTCTAGGCGTTGGATGCGACGACGACACATGTCACCGGTTCATACTCTCGCCCTCCCCTTTCCCTCTTCTGTAGTGTTTTGAAAATAAAGATACCCTGCCTTGCGAAGAAAGCCATCTTCTGCTGGTGGGTGCCGGGAGGGTCTAGGTCCTTTATCAACTTTTTGCTGCGGTGCATGTACTGTTGTTGCCATTGAGTAGAGTGCGGAAGTGCTTTTTATCACGCGTCTGGAAGCAGAGCCATTTTCTATGTCCCCAGAACATGCATATGTTTGCCCTTGCTGGTGTTGCCGCGGATGAAGTGCAGCGAATGACATGTGGAAGGTGTGAACACCATCTCAGCGAAAAGGGCGAGAAGCGACGGAGGGGGAAGACGCCGGGTAAAACAGCCAACAACGCATAACAGAAGAAACACCTTGTAAGAAAGCAAAACTGAACACCGAAGTCATATTCAAAGTTTATGTTCACGTGCATCAAGCTCCTGAAAATCCGAAAGCCTCAATCAGTGCACGCGTTTTAGCTGCTGCGCTTATCTACGTAGGTGGAGTGCAGCGTACAGCCATCGACTTCGCTTTCGTCTTGAATGACAGGCGAAGTCGACATGAGCACAAAAGGAGCAGCAGAGCGATGCCGAAAAGTGCGAGCTCGAAACTCTAGAAGAGATGAAGCGGAACAAGTGCATTCAGCGACAGAAGAAATCCATCTTAGAGCAGTGTCGTACGCGCAGTGTGCTTTTGAACTTTATTCGCAGGTCAACATCATAGATTCAGGAGCGTCTCTCCTCCTACCGGAAAGGGGGGCAAGGGAAGCTTGCGTGTGCGTGCCTGATCACTGCTTCTCTTCTTTCTTCTCTTCCGTTTCTTTCTTTTTTGCTTTCTTTCTTTCTCATTCGCCATTGCTCCCTCCTAACATTATCCGTCCTCCATGCCAGAGCTGGACCTTCACTAACGTGATTAGCAACGTGACAGTTCAGTTGCTACAGCAACAACAACCCGTCATGCGTTCCTATCTGCGAACAATAAACGTGACAACTTTAAATGACAAGTGACCCCGACAAAAGATGAGATCGTCATATCAGACACCACTGATCCCTGACAAGCCACGATCGGAGGGCATCAATTATTGGAAACAGGAAATACAATACGCAACGAACGGCGCACTTAAAAAGAACGCATTTCTGTACACTAGCCGGCGCCGGTGTTTTCGTGCACGACGCCTCGCCGCTGCTACCTAAATCTTTAACTCATTACAGGCTTCACTTGAAAAGTAAAGCGAACCCTGATGCAAGACTGAGGGGTCTGACAGAAGACTCGCACTGCCTGTGTTGGTGAACACAGTGATTAACCGTGTGCCGTCCTCTTTTTTCTTCTCAGTCGATGTATTGACCTTTGCCCTTTACTACCTTCCCCCCCCCTCCTTCACCATTCGAAACAAAACGTTATGCACTTAACGTGGTTTTGCTCACCTTTAGGATGGGAAGCATTGCAAGCCTTCTGCAGTTACCTGGTATTACTAGTTACCTTAAGAAGGTATGTA
>NC_051178.1:166113477-166227595 GCF_013339695.2 Rhipicephalus sanguineus | reverse complement strand
AATTTTTTCTTGACGGCGACGACCTGCAAAAGTTACAGCCGCAGAAAAGGTGAATGCCTATCGATCGTATAGCAAGAGCACAACGCTCATTGCAGTGATGAGCTGAAACGATTCTGCTCCCAGAGGCCTCACAAACGTTAAACGATGTCGCAACTTTACAATCAATTGCTAGATATGTCGTACACAACACAGCTAGGGCAATTCATTGTGTCCAAGAAAAGAAACCTCGAGATAAACGCTGTCGCTCAGCTCACGTCACACGGAGCACGTTGTAACACAGGCAGACGACACACTGCCCCAGGAGGTTCAGTGGTGTGGATGGCCATGTCCAATCAGATCGGTCGCTGGGGGCTACGTGTATTGCAACAATTCTACCTGTAAAAGGCGCGAGAAGTTTAAAACTTGTTCCGCTGAGCCACTGCGATGTGTCGCGATTCACATGTTTAAAGTCTTGTAATAAATTACACAGTTGACGCAGAGAGCTTAGATGGTCTTCAAATGATTCTTAGGACTTGCTCTACCGGCTCAATGCGTTTATACAAAATCATCAAAACCGTTTAAGGGTCCCTTTAAAGAACTTGTACGAAGTCGCTCTCATTGTGTTCATTATTGTTGTCACTGAATAGTCGGCACCTTACAACCGTGATATGAAAATGCATTGCTGCCTTTTAATATATTGAGTTTTAATTGGTGCATTTAATAACAAGGTTGCTTGAAATTGAACAAGTTTGCAAGGCTCTTGAGTACTTACTGAAGTGGTTGTTTTTTACCGCATCCGCTTTGTATACTTTGTAGCAGTAGTATGTTTCTGCATGTTTTTATGCATGTATATGTATGTAGCGTCAAACTGACTGACTATGGTAGTGCTAGACTACGCTTCAGAACATTGCCGATTGCTTCAAAAGCGGGAGAACCAAGTAACTTGCTCTTGCCACTCGTAGCTACTTGTTTCATGCGGATTAATGCAACATGTTTGCAGCTAACAAAATTGAAATTTGTTTATGCAGGGAACATGTCGGTCGTGCTATTGAATGTCGTCATCAGTATGTTAAAGGGCCCCTAAACCACCCAAAGGACGAAATTTAGGTGTGGTGTTGTAGTTGTGCACGAGCCTATAACGAACACATAGCCGTAAGAATTTTTCGAAATGGTGCCGTAATAGCATGTGTTAAACGCGTTTGATGATCGAAATACGGCGATTATTGTCAATAACATCACAGATGCAACATGCTGACGTCGCACGTGCCACCGGGGAAGCCGGAAAGGCCCATAGAGGAGAAGGGATTGTTTCTTAGAATGTGTGGTGCACACACGGCATGTAGTGCTGCCACATGTGGCATTGTCAGTTGTCAATGCATTCTGAACACGACGCGCATGTTTACTTGAAAGGTTTGAAAAAATATTAGGGGTGGTTTGGGGCCCTTTAACATACATTGCTTCCAGCTAGTGTTAATGGCATTTTCTTCAGTTTAGGTATGGAAAGTGGCATTTACATGAGGCTTCCCCTTGTATTTTAAGCGTGAAATTTGCTCAGGGGCTCATCCGTGTATATCTACACTGTCAGAAACTAGGTTTCTTGTGCGGTTAGTAATTTCATTAGAGTCTACACTGACTTGCCCTCTTCTTTATGACCTCGCAGAAAAAGTGGCTCGTAGCACAGCCAAGATACAGCAGCAGTATGACACTTTTGTGGCATGGCAAAAGCAGTTCACCAAGGCACAGGACACACTCAAGGCAGAGCTGGCAGACACCTCTCGCAAGCTGGAGGAGAAGTGCTGCTTGGAAGTAGAACTGAGGGATCTGGTGGAGAAGCTGCAAAAGGCATGCACCCTGGTAGGCACTACGAAGTTATATGGGACCCTGAACACACAATCAGTTCAAATTATTTTTTGAGGACACTGAAGGGCGCTAGATTTAAGTTGCACTGGATTGAAAGATGGGCTAGTGTAATAACCACTTCACCATTCCTGGCAAGAACAGAGCATTTGTAAGCAAGGAAACAACAAAATTGAGAAATATGAGTGAAGCCCTCTGTCATGCTCTGTGGGTACCTCAATAAATGACGTCAGTTCATCTATCTCGATTACTGAACGGCTTATGGATGAAAAGTAAAATGACTTAAATTTCAACAGTAAATAAATGCACAGTAAGCCAGAGTTGCTGCTACATATTATGTCTGTGGTGCTCTCAGACACCTGCTGATTCACAGAAATCGGCAGCCAAAGTGGTGACGTCGAGCACTTCGTTTTGGGGGGGCGATTCATGATGAGCAGCGGCACCGGGGTCTTTCGGTGGCTGTTTTCGATAAAAAAAATTCGTTACTGGTGCACAAAAAGCGGTGGTATACTCCAGCGCAGGTAAACAGTCAACTTAACCAAACATAATAGTTTCTTTAGTGTCCCTTTAATATCCCCGTCATAGGTTCCTTATTAGTAGAGAAAGTGATGGTCGAGGTCACTTTTTAGTTTTGCACCGAAACGTCAGCACTTGAGTCAATGTGATGTCGGGAATTTCAAGGTGTCTGTTTTCTTTCTTAGTTTAATTTTTCGCAATTCGGCCACCTTTGCTCGAATAATATTTCTTTGAACTTTCTATGCTATGGCTGTGACATGCATCCTCTTGTTATTATGGCAAGAAAGAGGGTGTGGTTATCGCAAGGTTCTGGCGAGCTGGCACTAACCAAGGATGCATGTGCGCCACTTTCAGTTCATGTGCCGGCTTTTTGATATTTTTTCAATGAACCTTTGCTCCAAACTTATGAACACAAATGGCAGGATCGATGATGTTTTTGGAGCTGGCTGGTGATAATTCTGCTGGTAGTGGTAGTGCACGATTTAACACGCCAGATATTCAGTACTATATTGTTGCTTTTGCTGTGCTATTGGAGGTGAGGAGGACGGAAACGAAAAGACAAAGCTTGGAGCTTTCGAATGACTCAAACGTGGTGGCGCTCGGTGGAAAGAAGGAAGCGAGGCGTCTCCATGAACACCACTGCATTTGCACAATTCCACACTCCTGTCTCGCCATTCCCGCTGATGAAATTATATTTTTCTCTCAAGGTCCGGTGAATGCGCTGTTTACTCACGAGTAAAACCCTGGCACAATCGTCATCTTGGTAAACATGATGTAGTTGTGCGATACTCTTTTTCCAGTAATAGAAAGTCACCATTACATGGTCAGTGGCACGGATATTATGCTAAGATCCTTTTTTTTTTCTTGGTGGAACATAGGGGTATGGATCACTGTTGTACAGAAAGGCGTTCCAAGGAATGACATTTTAGGAACTAGTTTCTTTTGAGATGGACAGAGGAACACCAGTGTTCCATTAAGGATCGGTGGACCTGTAATGGTAACTCATTGCGTTTACGGAGCAACGGCGTTCCTTCTGTAAACATTTCATGGCATTGAAAAGATGTACAGACGTTCACAGCCATGTCATGCTGAGCGGGACAAATGGGCGACTGCGTGATGTGAAAAAAGCTACTGCTTGCTTTCATGTGGCTACGTTGCATCCTGGTTTCCACTTCAAGGTGTCTGCTGGGGGCGCAGGAAAGCATGCGGCGCAGAAACCAACCATGTACGTTAGGGTTAACTGATTGGATAGCTGAACAGTGGAGCAGTTTAAGGGATCGCCCTGTTGCTGTCCAATGTTATCGCGTTGGTGTCATGTAGGTCCCATGTTTGATGCACATAAGCCGAGCAGACTGCTCATTTAGAACGCCAGCGCGTGAATGCCAGTGTCGCCGAAGGGCTAATTCATCTGTCCAAGCCGGCAAAGCAACAATGAAGCACCAGCGTTGCAAGTCAGACACAGATCTACGGAAAAGAGAAGCGGAGGCGAAATGCCTGCACCGGGAGTTATACACACCATGCTCAGAGCAGCAAACAGTAGATAGGAGACCGTAGAACAGAAAATAGATAGTAATTGCAAAGCAAACCACATAATCACACGAAAAGAACAGAAAAGAGCAGATAAACTAAAGAAAAGAACGGAAAAGACAAGATAAACACAAGGGGAACACAGGTGCATCGATGCTCCGCAGTTCGTACAGCTTTAATTTGCGATTGAACTAGCTTTAACTTTTTTTTTTCTGTCTGAGCCAGTCTGGACACCAACTAAGGGCCCTTCTGGAGTCTGGACACACTGTGGAGAGCATTTACATGACATTCGAGAATAATCTAACCCCTTTGCAAGACTGCCACCAAGAAAGGGCAGGCATTCTTTTTTACCTAGCTCACATTTTTTGTTCGGCCAGCTGGAAAGTCGCTTTTGTGTTTTTTGTTTCTTTGTTGTTAGTCGCATATTTGGGCGGCCCTACTACAGTCGATTCCGGATATATCAATAATTCGAAATACGAAATATGCGTATGTAAGGCTTTAATTAAAGCACTGCAGGCCTCGACACAGTTTTCTGAAATCGTAAGAAGCGCGAACATGACGATTCGCTCACATATGCTAAAGAACAAGGCGAGAACTTCTTTTGCAAGTTAGCGCACTTCATTTCGCATAAAAAAAGTTCCGTCAACTTGTATGCTTCTTGCGCGCCGTGAATTCATCAAGTCATCGTCAATATATTGAAGCTTTCCAAATAAGTAAATTAGGCACCTTCCACCACAACAGCGGTGATCGACGCTGAACGTTGATGCGAGCTCTGTAGTGCGGTAGAGGGTTTAGCGGTGGCAACAGCGGCTGGCATCTTCAAACCGCACGGGTCCATTTCCGCAGCACGGCCAACGTCAGCTATGATCTCGGTGTCGATGCAGTAAGAACAGCAACGTCGTTATTCTGCACGATGAAGTCACTCGCTGTGCTCCCGTCCGATGCGGCGCCCGGAAATGCTAAGTCGCAAAATTCACTGACGCACCGTTACGCCGTAGTCGGGGGTCATGACGCGCCCCAAGTCGTCACCTGGCACGAAGGCCCGTAAGGAAACGGTGCGCAACGGTGCTTTACTTGACGTCGTTCCAAGCCACCGGTCATCATTTTTATCGCTACGGGCGGGACAATGCTTAGTTCAACTCCCGAATGACGATTTATCAAGAACAAAGCGCGAAGTACACATTCTGCAAGAGACAACGCTGCACGAAGAAACATTTCTCCACCGTCGACATGTTGGCGGTACCGATGGCACTTGTGGCTTTGCAGACGGCAAGCCGCCACTTTGGCGAGAAATGCGAAAAAAACGTAGCCTCTGAGATCAGCATTTTAAAACCACAAAACACTAAAAATGCGTCACGAGGTTGCGGATCTCGAAGGCCATGCTTTGCGGGCCCGCATGCCATCGTACGCGAAGAGACAAGGGAATGGAAACGTTACAACAAGGCTGCCAAGTCACTTCGAATTCTCATTTTGGTGCCCTCGGCAATCAGCCTCTTTGAAAAAACACTAGCCCATGCGTTAAAACCTGCGGACCCCGCGTCAAATATACCGGTGAACTGACAATCGCTGCGCAACGAACTAGAGCAACGCAATTTCGTCGCCTGCGCGCGACGAGGGATTGGAACTTACAAGAACGCGGCTGAAAAATGATCAATAGTTGTTGGGAAAAATGCACTTTCTGGGCTTCGGCACGAGGCAGCGTTCGATATAGCGGATGTTTCGCTGTGCGGGAGTTCGATATACGTTGCACACCACGCCCACATACTTTTGCATGGGAAATTCAAGGGGATTTCTCAACTGTTCGATATAACCAATAATTCGATATATCAGAGTTCGATATATCCGGGATCGCTGTATGTTTCGGCATAGGAAAAGGGGGTAGGGCCATTGAGCACCCGAAACTACAGGAGAGGAGGCACATGCGTGCGGTTCCGCGAAGTCTTCGATCGCCAGAGACAGCAGAGTGAATCTGCCAGGAACTGACACAACACTCGCGGCCGCAGAAAGTGGATGGAACACCTACGCGCTAACCATCCCCCGCGGTGGCCTGCAGCTGCGTATGAATGGACTTCCAACGGGCCCCAAAGTACACACAGCGAGGTAACACTTTGGTTTGACTCTTGGCTGGTAGCAGCTAAAGCCCCTCACGCGTTTTCTGCCAGCTAGGTTAAGTAGCGCCAACTCGTCCTCCCCCTCTCCCTTTACACCGGTCTCCCGCCTAGCGGAAGCCGAAGCGCCGCCATGATGTTTCTGCTGCTTTTCCGGTTGATGTCCCCACCCCATTGCCCGCCCATGCCCCTCGCGACACCGAACACCGAGCAAAAAACATCGCTCTCTGGCAGGCAGTTTACGACGAACCTCAAAACAACAGCACTTCCGAAATGGAGAATGAAATATTTGCTTTCTCGCGTGTGCACATGCGTGCGCAGAACAAGATGGAAGCAAAAGCGGAAGGAAGTGGCTCAAGAACTTCCTTTCGGAAGCTCTGGAACCGGAAGGGGGTGTCGTCGTCGAAACAATAGATGGCGGTACTTAAAAAAGCGGCAGCAGACACGATGGAGGGGCTTTAGTAGCAGCTTGCCGCATGCAGCGTACACTTCCGCCGTTTCTGTTCACTCGCTCGCCAACTGCGTTGCTCAGGCCCAGTTCCTGGTAGTATTTTTCCTCGACGCATGGTCGCCAGCAGCTGTAGGCAAGTCTCGGCCTTTTGACACGCAGTTGTGTGGATGGCGGGGAAGAGGCCCGCAACGCAGTGGACGCGGATGCCGTAGTGGCACCTGCCCGGTGCCTTTGATGGTTGCATTTGGGCAGGCATTCCTTCAACATTTGAGTTATCTCCGTAGATTTCGACCAGTTCAATTCGGCAGCTGTTGCACTGGAAATGTCTCTATCATGCAATAAAAGATATGCGCATACATTCAGTGCTACATCCTTGTTGTACTCGCTAAGCCTGCCCCCGCCCCTACAACCTTTATTGACTTTGCTCTTATTTGCATACAACAGGGCAGCACCCTCCAGCACTTCAATGGAACGGCTCCTCAGCATTGACAACGAAACATTGAAGAGAAAACGGGTTCATCTGTCGGACACCAGTATTGAGATGCAACTTGCCCAACACGATACTTTACTAAGTTGCAAAATATCTATCCTGGACATTATTTTCCATTCATGCTGCAATATTCAGTCAGTACTTGTTAAATGTCTATGTATTGTTCCTTTTGATGCGGTTTCTTGAGCAAGAAATGCAATTAAATTGGTGCACACGAGGGAATTTCCATTTGGACATCTGAAGTGCAGTATCCTGACTGTGAATTTGAAGACCGACGTGAAGAGTGCCACATGCGTTGCACTTGTAATCGGTGAGCAGCAATGTTGCAGTTATACCCGTGTCACATGGCCGTTTGGAAGGCCTTCCAACCAATAGTCAATTGACTCAATGGTCAAGCATGAGCTGCTACATGGGACGGTTCGAAAGCGTCGAGTCAATAGTCGATCGAGTCAACGAAGCACCCCACAACTCTATCGAAACTTCGATGGCCATTGAGCAACGGAAGCGGAAACAGCGCGAATGTGCCCTCTCGTTCACAGTGTGCTCGTCCTCACGAATAGAAAAAAGAAATCTAACCAGTACGCTTTAAAAGCAGTATGTGTATATGTGAGCGTTATGAATTATTTGATGAAATATTTTCGCCACTTGAAGTGTGCGAACTGCAGATAGTCTCGACAACAATGACATGCATGCTGTCTTGCCGTGTCTTGCCTGCCGCAGTTTCGCTGCTCGACTACTTAAACTCATAATATGTATTCGTAACTATGCTTAAACAGTTTATTAAAGTGTTATATAAAACAACAGACATATTTGTGCATATAAGGAAATTTATATTACTTAACTGTCGATGACATAATTACGAAAATAAGGATCCGCAGCGCCCCACAATTTTTTGCGGGAAACGCCTGAACCACTCAACGGCCATTCAAAACTGTCATGTAGCAGCGTGACACCTCTACCGAGTTTAGATAGAGTTGTGGCGTTTCGATTGCCATTGACTAAATGGCCTTTCAAGATTGCTTGTGTGACACAGGTATTAGACATGTTTGAGGCATGTCCGGTGCTCTCTAAAATATTCGTCTAGGAGTGTTTGTTATCTTCATATAACCTGCTGCGGCGATGTTCAAATTCGTATAGTATACGTAGTTTGATATGAACTTTAAATTGCTCTTTATTTCAACTGAGGTTTAGTTTGACACATTATTTAAATTTAAAAAAAAAACAGATGTAACGTTAATGTAACGACACATTCTAATGTTGTGAGTGTAACGGGAACTTGTTTCAAAATTGGGAAGGAACGAGGTTTCGTTCCCGTTTTAGAGAAACATGTGCAACACGGGCATGCATTGTGTGCCGGAGCAGGTTACATGCGTGAAAATGCTGTACTGTTTCATAATTTGATTGTGTTCTCGTAGTTAGCCTGCATTGCTGCTGTTTGTCAGTTATCACTCCATCAGCTTAGCTGGTCTTGGAGTTCTCTGTGTAGTGTGAGCAGAAATTTGCTCAAAGAGACTTGCACTTCTCTGAAGCTTGCCTTTTGATTCTCCAAGGCTGCTCCGAAACAGCATTGTTCATGCTCCCTAAGCTGCTCCAAAATGCTCAAGCCCTCATCAACCCAGCCCTCCCCCCCCCTTCCCGCTGTATTTTTTTGTTTGTAGGAATCGCATGCGCACTAAAATAAGACTTCTTTCTCTTTCTTTTCTTTTTCATTGTGAAAATTGGGTGTGCCTTAGACTTTGTTAAGTACGGCAGCACCTGTTTGCCTGTAGCCTGCAGCACGTGCATGTAGACGGATGCCACAAACAAGCAGTTGCTGCTTTTGTCTTTGTTGCCCTCTTTTGTTGAAGGAAGTGTTGGTCTTTGACATGCAGCATGCATCGGAACGCCACGCTATGTCCCTGGCGACCGTTAAAGTGGGGTCGTAAAAGTGCCAATGGCGTTGCTGCCGAAGGACAAACTATCCCATCAGACGTGAGGAACCATTTTATTCCTTAATCGTGTGCCTGCCTTATGATTGCTTTCTTTGTGGTCTTGATACTCTGTTAGATGTTGGAAAGTAAGCGACATACAAGGTTGTATTTTCAACCCTTTAACTCTCTCTCTCTCTTGTTTTTTTTTTTTTTTTCTGGGGTTGGAGTGTCTTGACTGGGGCTAGCTGAAACTTGACACTGTTTCTGTTTTCATTTAAGCCTTTGTAATCTTCTAATTCCTTAAGTGGGGCAGGTACACGGTCTGTGGAAATATTTGCTGTATTTTAAATTCCGTTGACTGAAATAGTCTTGTTCAGTTTAACATGTTCATTTCAAATGTACAACACTTTCTCGAAGGTCAACTAGAGCAGAAGATAGACGAAGCTGCCTCCCATTGTTTCCGGAAACAGTAGGAGGAATGCAGCTCATCAGAAAGTGAATATTATGCATAGCTAGATACTATAATATCCTATACGAGGTATTCAAGAGATGTCATCCGTAAGGGGCACTAGCGCAACAGTCGCCATACTCGTGTTCGCGAGCGCAGATGTCATCGTTGGACTACAACCAAAGTTCTCGGCAGCACATGTTGTTTTGATATTTTTTTCTTTGAAAAGGGCGTAGTGAGGTGCAGCGCCACCAAACATCAGACTGTCTTATGGCGCATCGCTGAACGACCACGGCTGTGGCGGCACACTCGCTGACTCCGCCTGGCAGGAGGAGCTGAGTGAATACCTACTATAAGTACAGTGCTAGAAAGATTTTCCCAGGCAAATCATAATTAGTCATTCTGCAGATGATCAATATTCAGTGTTCATACCAGGCCAGCACAAAGAAAACAGATCAAATTTTAAAAATATATGTGCAGAATACTAACATTCTACTCTCTGCACTTTGGGATTACGAGTGTGCGAATATCAAATTTTCAACTTCGAAGCAAATTCGAATAATGAAAACCAAGTACGAATCGAAAGAATGTTTTTAGAATATTTTCTCATACGAATAGTACATCTACTTACTTTTCCAAAGAAAAAAAAGTTTTCTTTTCTCCCACCAGACATGAAAACGTAAGTTTGTTATACAGCAAATAATATATAGAAAATTTATGCATTCTGTGAACCCTATTGCTTGACAACTGAAACTACAGTAGACTCCCATTAAGACGAACTGGAAGGGACTGCAGTCATGTGTTCATCTTATCAGAAGTGCCCCCAAAAATGGACATGCTAACATGCCAAGTGCATCCAAATATGTTACTTGAATGTACTGAATGGTGTAGACTTAGAATGGGGACAAAAAGACAAGAAAAAGCATTTAATTTGGCTCAGCTTGATAAAAACTATGCCTTCAAGTAAGAGTACTTACACGAATCTTGCGAGCACCTGATTTCACGGGTACAAAAAAAAATTCTCATGAAGATATTGCTACCACATTTTAATGATAAAACTAGCACTCTCCTATGTTGATGATTACAAAAAATAGAGAGAGAGAGACGAGCACAATTTTCCTTCAAAGAATGTAAAATATATTGTCCTGGCAGTTCCTTTTCTTCCACGAAGCTGTTTTGCTGGCTCTAAAATCACTTCTGGATACGCCTCGGTCGCGTGCTTTTGCCTTGTCAAAGTCTGAGTTGCTTAAGGAAGTGTGCTAGGTTTTCTTCGAGGTCTGGATATTTTCCCCGTTTTCGGTTTGTAGTTACTTTTCCCGATTGACGTGCGGCTGAAGATATCCCATCACGCTACTCACGCTCACAAGCTTTGCACTCACGAGAAAGACACGACGCAGCTACTATATTCAGTGTGCAAAATAGCCTTCCCCTGTCGTGCACTTCCATAATCAAAATGGTTCACCACAATTCGCACTTCACTGGTAACAGATAGAACGCGCACAGGTCCTACGTGCACCAAAGCTATGGTGGCTAGAGGGGGAAGTGTCAGCATCCGCCGGGCTGCGCTGTGCAAGCCGGTGCGGCACATTTTCATGACGCCGACAGGTGGCGCGCTCGTCGTCTCCGAGATGCCTAGAGCGAGGTCTGGCGAAGTGGTCTCGTGGATTCTCTCCGGCAAAGCGCGTGTTATGTGACCTGTTGTTTCGCCTGCTCGGCTTTTGTTTGTGCGTGTTGATGCCTGATGGCAAAAGGCGTTGCCGTAGCCACCAGCGCTTCGCGAGAAACCTGAATTTCCTAGTGTGTCTATGGCACGCTGTCTACTAAAGCGAGAAACACGTCGCGTTTTTCGTGACGGAGAAACGTACATATGTCGCGGTTTTTTTTCAAGCGAGAAAAGCATGTCACATTTTTCGCGACCGATAAACGTATGCCGCATTGTCCGTGAGCGAGAAACGCATGTCGTGTTTTTTCACGAGCGAAGAAGACAATGTACGGCGAACGCCGGTGTTGCTGCCGATCTCGTCAGCAAACAAAACATTTTCTGTCATGAAGTTGCGTCGTCCCGTGGATAGATTATCTCTTGCCGTCACCGGACCAGCGGGCACGTGCTTTGGTTACTTTATGTGGTCCACCGCGCCTCGCAAGAAAGCCGAAAGGCTCCGCTACATCGCGCCGACGGCTCACCTGCGCGTTTGTTGTTTTCATGTGGACGCTACGTGATGGCAAAACAACAGAGACAGCAAACACATACGGGACACGTCTCAGACGGGAAAAAAAAGATATAAATTAAGGTCTCTCTCATCGCAGTTATCCCGCTGATGATGAACGTCGCCAGGGGAACGTTCCATTCCAGGAGCTAAGCCGCTGGACAAGAACTAGTTGTCTGTGAACTTCCCTTCGACGAGAGGTTTATATTTCGCAGCTACACTCATGTGATCAACGGTGAAACAGTGGAAATTCCCCGTGGTCGCCCTTCCCTAACACCAGATGCGGTTCCAGCTTTGTTCCCCAACGTCGCTGCATACCTTTCCAAGAAGTTGCCAGCGAAACGGGGGGGCAATAGCCCCCATAAATGACCACCCACTGCATAAGCTGAGGTGCACTGTTTTCCAATCGTTACACTCTACACAAAGCTTCAGCAGTACGAAGCAATTACCAAAGCTCTTGTTGGGCCAGCTTCATTGACGTTTGCGTAATCTCGAAAATTATTTGGTTATATGGTTAGTGTGTGCCGTAAGAAGTCGTGGACGGAAAAAGCGACTCGCGTCTGTACAAAACACCTCCGCGAACCTAAGCCAGCGCGCGGATGGAATCTCAGAGCCAACAGACGCGCCGGAGGGCGTGCCCATGCGGCGGCGCTGTTGTCGGCTCCGAGATGCCGCCCGCGGCGTCGCATCGTCATGAAAAAAAGCTGCGTCTCCGGCGTGCCGTTGCTGACACCTCCCTCTCTAGCCACCATACCAACGCGAATGGACCACAAAATGTGCTTGGCCACCATTGTGTGATGGCGATGACAATGCACCTGACCCATCTGGTGGGAGTGCTAGCGCCGCAAACGTGGTTTCAGTTTTTTTACTTGATTCTAATACACAGACAATTTTTGTTCCCGTTATCGCTTTCGTTTTTTTTTTTCCACTCCCCTTTGTTTGCCCCTCTGACCACGGTGGAAAGGCCCCAATCTTGTGTTCTTCTGTTCTCCTTTGTACTCCAGCTAGGAAACCCAAGAACGGAAAAGGAGGGAGGGGGGGATACCAAAGGACGCAATGGCTTGGGGGGTCCCATTTGTAAATCCCCCTACTCTTATTGTTGCTTTCTTTGTTGATAAAGCCTGCACCTCCCCCACCCAGTGGCTAGGGGTGAGGGGATACCATCCGCAGACCTTTCTTTTTCGTTTATCTCGCGCCCTCAGTGTCGCGATTTGCTTTGCTTCTTTGCTCCAAGATGCCCTTTTTTTTGCTTTTTCTTGGTCACCTGAATTCCCACCAAGACTGCAGCGTTCGTTTCGCAGAATCGCCAGCGTTGTCGGTCACCGCGAAAGTTCGTCTTAACAGAAGAGTACAGTTAGGTGATTCGTCATAAACGAATTTTTTTTGCATTAAGTCTATGGGAAACCAAACAAACGGTCCCGTGTTGTTTGGCATAAGCAAGAATTCATCTTAACCGAGTTCGTCTTAACGGGAGTTCACTGTAATTTGGTAATTGCCGCCGCATTCCTTTAGTGCTGCTGCCGGAGCTCATCACAAACATGCAAACACCAAGATAAAGGCAAGCAAAACGGCCGTGTAACAAGCGTGTAGACATAGCTGGATAAGGATTACAAGTACAGGCGATGGCAATAGGGCTGTTGCACATTTCATTGATTTATTTATTTATTTAAGTGAATTATTTGTTTATTTAAAATATTTCTATGTGTTATATTTCTCTATGCGCTGGCCCGGTTCTGTTTAGTAGGGAAATTGGCATTGCTTACACTGCCGCAAGTAAGTTTTTAAGTTAGCAATTTGTTTTTTTAAATTGTTGTTGAGATACAAGGCCGATAAATTCGATACGTTATCCTGAAACATTTCGTATTCTGAAATTCGTAGTAGTGAAATATTTTTACGTTAAGCCAATGGACATTTGGCAGGGGAATTTTTAAAATATTCATTAATCTGAACAAATAATTAATCTGAGGTCCGCTATAAGGGGATTTCACTGTATGAAGTTTTGCAGTGTTTGAATAATTCTAATAGTAAAAGCATAGTGCCTTGTGAACTGAATCTAATATTTGAAGTTTCGAATATTCGCTCACCCTTAGACGGTACAGTTTGGGCTTTATGTTAATTAACGAACTATAGCTCTGGCTATTCTAGATCACGAGCTATCGCTCCAGCCAACTAAGTAAGTTACCTGAAAATATTTCAGATTCGCCTTGTACACTATGGATGAAATACTAATCTTGTAAGAATTGCATTATGTTTTACATGTAAAACTCTATTTTTGTAATAAAACAAACGTAATAAAACTCCTTTTTTTCTTCTTTTTTTGAATTTTGTTTGGTCTCTACAGCCCATACCCCCTCTCAAAACGCTGGAAGAAAATATGCACCAAAACAGGGTTCAAACATCTGCATTTGTCAGCTAAACCAACCACTCGTTATGCGATCCGCATTGCGTGATGCCTGGTTGTTATTTTACTCTTCGACCTGCTATATTACATGTGTTGACGCGATTCCTTGCCCGACATGTAGCCTGTATAGGTTCTTTTTGCGAAGGAGCTTCAAGCGCCGGCGTGGCTTGTGGTAGAACATTTGGCTGCCACGCAGAGGGCCCGGGTTCAGATTGCACCCGAGCCTGGACATTTTTTTCTCATTGTGCGTGATAGCAGTTATGGACAACGGCGACGATGGCGGACAACTACACCACCAAAATCTGCTGTTGTTGCGACCTCGTAACAGCTTTTGCGGTAAATACAGCATAGACCGCTTATAACGTAAGTCGCCGGAGTCGCGAATATCCGCACTATAAGCGGTACCGCACTATAACCAAAACAACATTTTTGAAAGGTTGCACGTGTGCAAAACATGACCAACGGGTAGGCGCGCGATCCCGACTATCGAGGCATGCGACTGGGACGTAAGTTTGCGTCTGCTTACGTTTGGAAATGTTGAACGGTTAGCGTCCGCGGACCTGCGGTGCCGACATAACGAACGCGGAAAAAATGCGTCGTCACGGGAAGTCGCCGCGGTAACACACTGCGCGTGCGCCATGTCGAAAACTGTGGCGACCACAAACCACCACTCGAGTGTTTCACACGCACGCCCGCATTTTCGTTAAAGATGTAAGTCACCCCTTCTAAATGCAACAACTGCAAAGTGTTTCATTGACTCGGCACCAAACCGCAACTTCTGTAGTCTGCGGCCGCTGACATGGCAGCTAGCGCTCGTTAGGCCTAGCGTACGCGTTGCAACTTGGCATGTCGCCGCGAGAAGCTTGCCCTAGGCAACACGGAGATCGGGCGTAGAAGAGATCGCACTTGCGAGCTAAACCGAGGGCATCACGCGTGAAACGCAGTTTCAGTTCGTGGTCGGGAGAACAGCCGCGGCAACTATCCTGAAAAGGTCTCTCAAGCTTGTAAGTCTGCCTGTTGGTTACTTGCGGGGCAATCGAGGTTGCACGCGCGATATCTGCGCTCTACGACGAAGCAACTATTTTCCCGACGGAGAGAAATAGCGGTAACGCGCTCTTGATGCGGACGCGGGCGCCCATACGTAGCAGAGCACGCATGTCATGCGTGCTCTGCTACGTATGCTCTGCTCTCCGTCGGCCATGCAACCGCTCCCCCTCCTCACACCACGCACCCGCGCCGGGCTGCTGTCCCCCATCAGTGGTCCCCCAACCGCCATCCCCTTTTTTTCTTCCCCCGCTCCTTGTTCGTTTGTTCCGCTTCCGCTCCTCCTTCGTAACGCCGTTGAGAAGCTCCGCTGAGAAGCACGCTCGCTCCCTCGCATCTCTGAGAACGTTCCGGCAGCCGCATTATAACCGGTCTTTCATCTCGGGGGACTGCACAATAAGCGGTATGCGTATACATGGAGTTCTATGGGAGGGTAAACGGGAGTCAGAAAAAACCGCATTATAGCCGGTACTGCACTGTAAGCGGTTACGTTATAAGTGGTCTGAGCTGTAGTGGGAGCCTGTTTACTGGCCCTTTAATGAAGCTTTGAAAGAATCTATGGCACGGGCACTGCCAAGACATTTTCACACTTGACGCAACAACACCAATGATAGCTAGCTGCCTTTTGTTCCAGTGCGGTGGTCTTTTGCTTCTGCTTTGCATTTCGTTTGCCCATATTCCTGGGAAATTGGTAAAAAGATGACCGAAGAAGAGAGAGCCTGCACGCTGCGCCACCGACAAAGAAATTTGTCGTTAATGAGCAGCATGTGGTATAGAAGACCATTGTGCAGTTAATGCAAGTGTTTATGGTTGGTCCACTTTATGAACGTGTAGGCCAATGAACCTTGCTGCGCTGGCTTAGCTTGGCCTGCTTGTAGCTAGTGAGGTCACACAGGTGCTGATGCAACCTCATAGGCCTTGCCCAGTTGCACCAGCTTGCACAGGAATGAGAGAATTAGATGCACTAGTATCACCACTGTGCACAAGCAGCAAGTAATTTCTGTCAGCATCTCACTATTGCATTTATGTCAACTCTAAGAGCATTGCACAGTGCATATAGGCGTGGCCTCTGAGATTGCCTCGGCACAACCGCAGAAGTTATCTTGGAAGCCGCACTGCGCTGCGCCAGCCTTTGCGGCATGCCACAGTGAGAAAGAGAAGTTTGATAGCAGTAAGCTTGGAGGGGTCGTTGCTCGCACACTGCTTTGAGCACTGCTCTTGACCACTTTCTTGGTCCGCTTTCATGTTTGCGCTCCTTTATCTTTATCAAATGTACATAAAGAAGCCCTGTTGAAAGTTTCGCTCAAGTCCGGTGTTAGTTGACAGCGTATTCGATGCAGGTATGCCATGGAATATAGTATATTTGGCCATGGAAGCCTAGGGATTCTCGATTTCGAAGGCAAATTCAGTTTGTTAGTATAACCATTGTGAGGACAATTTTACTTTGTCTAAAACGAGTTGTTGGATTTGTTGAGCGCACCACTGTTGTATCATGCACACATTTAATTGTTGTCTGTTCTACTTTGCTGTGCAAGTTCGTTTGTTCTTTAGACCTCATATCTTCTTTATTGTTGAGCCATTGCACTATCGTGGCATTCACTTCATTGTTTTTCATATGGGCAATGCGTTTGTGTTAAAGATCTCTTTTTTTTTTTTTAATCTTGCCTCTGCATCTTACTTCATTTCTTTTGCATTTTCTCAGTGCACAGACTTCTATGACGTGGTTCCTGGACTCTTGCCGAACAAGGACAATCCTATGATGGTGGGCTGCTTTTTTGGCTGCTGCATGCCAGCTTGTGATCATAATATCCTTAAACAGAAAGGCTGTATTTTCGATTACAGATGCAACAATACTGTCTGACTTGCTTGCTTAGTGTTTAGCAAAGTCTTATTTCACTGCAGTAGTATGAATAAGTTAATGTTGTAACCCGCAGGCCATGCTCTAGCGCAGAGTTTTAGCCTGGCGTATGCCTTATCATAGCTGTATACTGCAATACCAAGAGCTTGCACATTCTGTATTTACTCACGTGAAGCTCAATTTCCACTGTGTGGCAAAAATGCTTCAGTAAGGGCTACATGCATGAGTGAGCAGCTACAATCCGAACTAAAGTAAGACACGCACTGTAAAAATTCCGAAAAAGTACGTTCTGCATACTAGAGGGGGGAAGCAGCAGATTCAAGCAGGCAGTCTGCAGAAGTGTTAACTTGTGGCTATCAGTATTCACATAGGCAAGACCTTGAGTAAACACATGAAGTACCACTGGCTTGTACCATACAGATTATTTTCATGGTTGGACAGTTTTAATAAGCACCTCCATTTATTGCTATCTCCATTACAGAGTCTTTCACAGGCTGTGGTGAAGCTTCATGATGAACAGAGCAAGACAGCACAGCTCACTGAGAAGATCGATCTGCTTACTGAGCAGGTGAGAGTACCTTCCTTGTAGTGGCATTGTTGTAGAATGTCAGTGGGTGATTCTGTTCCATAAAAGAGCTTAGGCACATATTCGTTTTTTCACAGAGATGAAACTTGATGGTACCTCACGCTGATGCTCTTACCCACATTGCAACTTGCAACTCTCGGTTAATTTGAACTGCAAATTCTGTCTCCTTCTGCATTCTCATCTGATATAAAGGCTGTGACTTATTGCTGGGGCATTGTTAATTTTTGTTAATGGGGTACACAACTTTATCCCCATAGCGTTTTACATACTGTTATTGTAGCATGTACCCTTCAGCGGCAAAATGAGAAGTGCGAACCTGCATTATTCGAGCATCAGTAAGGACTTTTGGCTGGTGCCTGGGTCAGGTGATGGTGCATGATAGTTGCTGCATTGTTTCTTGCATTGCATTTTAACCATGCTCTTTTGTAGCTCGAGTCCAAGACATGGGAAATAAAAGAGTTGGAAGATGTCGCCTCCAAACTGAGACAGCAAGTGAGCGAGGCCGAGGGTAGGAATGCAGCAATTACTTCGCAGGCGACTACCAAGTAAGTCCATTCAAAGTGGCATCTGTACTCGTGGGGTCAGACTCCACAGAACATTAGACTGAAATGTCAAATTCTACTAAAGTTACTGCAGTGTGTTGTTCAAAAAAGAATTGCTGTTTCCAACAGAGCCTTTACACCTAGAGAAGTTCTGGTAGAACCCATCGTACAATTAAAGTCTTGTACATAGAGTGAAATCTAGTTACTACAAAACATCCTACTAACAAACTTTCCAGATTAACAAGCATTTGATATGTCTGCAGCCACAAGCCTAATGCGTTCATGTAAATAGTGAGCTTGGGATGAACATGCAAACGAGCAAGCATGGGCTTATGCATATTTAAATCGCACCATTGTATAACATGCAATAGCAAAAATTTTGCGGGTAAAGGCGGTTCGGAGTCCAAAAAAAAATATGATACATCTACATGCTGTTCAAAGTTTGTGTCTTTGTGTTCACTAATAGACATTTGTGTGAGTGCCTTGTGAAGTGTTTCTGCTCCAAGTGTCTCTTTGCATTGGATTGCAGGCAGGCAGAGCTTGAGACAGCTCTTCTTGAGAAAGAAGCCCTCGTCAGGGCTCTGCAAGGGCAGTGCGAGGGCAAGGTTGCCGAGATTGAGGAGCTGAGGTGAGCATTCAGTGTGAACATGAGCTGCTGAATCAACTTTGAGAAGAAATACAGAGAAGTGGTTCACTCATGCTCATAGGGAGTTGAGGTCATGAGTGTGCTAGACTTAATGCCTAAAATCAGTTTTGTTGTGACGGATCACTTTAGTTTATATCAATATGTTGGGAATTGTTGAGAGCTAATGTTCTTCTGAGCGTCTCTTATGACTGCGCACATTTGCTAGTTGCGAACAGCTTGCTCTGAAAGTCTTTGAACTTTGACAAAAAAAAAAAGAAGCAGCCTAATGTTTCACTCTATCTTATCTGCTGTTGTGTGATCATGTTAATCTATCTGAAATTTTCCATCTCTTTCTCTCGCTTTAATTGTAGTGTTTTTGTGACGACTGCCCGCTGTGTTAGGTGCCAAGGGCACAGAAAAAAAAAGCAGAAAAGGAATTTCTCTATCTACACTATCTGAAACTAAAGGAGTTTTTGAAATGCGCAATCTAAAAATTTATTGCAGTTGTGTTTGAAAACTGCCTCTTTCTAATTGTGTGGCTCTTCCAACTGTAGACCTTTTTTCGCAGTTCACACCTCATAATTTGTATGCACTGCTCTACCATAAATCGCAAATTGGTTGTGATTTTAGGCTGGCTCTGAAGAGAAAATTAGGTTCAGCTGTATTGGTGAATTATGTTTATACAATATCAGGAAGGGCAATTTCTGATTGCTTATATTCTGTGAGTTTGCAATGTCCATTTTGTTATTTTTCCCACTCTTCTTTGTTTTCTCCTCTATCTTATTTATTATACCCCTTTCCCCTCCTACTTGTAAGGTAGCACCATACATGCGCTTGGTTAACCTTCCAGCCTTTCCCCTTCGTTTCTCCCTCCCTCTTCATTGTTTGAGTAGTCTTGATGAGCTAGAAAAGATGCGAGAATGAGACTGAAGATGACTCATCGAAACTTCTGCACCAACTTGTCATGATGTCATGGATTTTGATTGTCTCCAAATTTATACATGCCTTGTGTCTTGGATGTTGCTAGTAGTCGATAGTGGCTGCCAAGAAGGATGACCACAATCCAACCGGTTATCTTTTTTCTTTGTGGCCATTGGAAACATCTACCATTTGTTTGTGAGCAGTGGCATTGTCCAGCAGAGCACTGTGCCGTCTCCTAGGCCCGCTTGCCTGAACACTGCAAGCTCGCACCTGGCAAATTATTATTTTCTTTTAGTGGCCATTGCAAGTGCCTGCTACTTGTGCCACTGTAGCGTAAAGGTGAAGTGAATTGTATTGCAAAGCAGGAAGACTTATCAGGTGTGACATGTGCACTGCTGAGACTGAGCCTCAAATAGTAGCTCAACTTCCTGACTGGGATTGGCTTCTATCCGAACATAGTGCACATAAGGCATTCACTGTCAGGAAAATTGTTCCTGACTGGGTGCAATTGCAGTCCAAGTTTCGTTGTGTGATACCCATCATAACATTTGCAGAGATTGTAGAGAATTTTCACTGTACCACACCAGCTGAAACATGGGGAAATACTTTGAAACTTAGGACACTGCATTGACTTACCTGGACTGATGTTTCTGTGCATATTAACCAGGCAGTTGAACGGACACACCGCACGACATAAGTTCAACGCAGACGAACATGAACTCCTGTATTCAAGCATGTCAATTCTCTATGTACATGTCACAGTTGTGACACTTATCTATGTACTTACAGTGCAAGTAGTTACAGTTCATGATGACACATATTAGTCTGCGACACTGCAGCAATTTGATTTGTTTCCCTTTAGTGTGCCCTAAAGGGCCACTAAACAACCCCATGGTCCAAAATTTGTGAGGAGATAACTGCAGGCGTATATGATGTGAACACACTGCCACAAGAATTATGTGAAGAGGTGCTGTAAGAAGGAAGTTACCGGAGATAAAACAACCGTTTCAGCTAGTTTCAGTTTCTCGCTTGGTTGCCCCACTCTTCTCCACCATGCAAAGGTGTAGACATAGCCCATTGTCGTCAATATGCCTTCATCATCAATATGTCAGCGATTACGTCATTGGCACTTAGCCAACAACCAAACAAGCCTTCCTCCACGTGTTGCTTGGGTCATTTACTCACAGGCAGCGCGATGAGGAAGCACAGTGCAAGGCATTGATGAGGTAACGAAATATGTGACGTGCACAACAACTGTGCAGCCAAAACCACATCACCGCAGTGCCAAAGCGCAGTTTCCTAGTGTGCATGACCAATCAACAATGTCAGTACTATATGTTACATTGCCCATGGGCAAATTTAAGTCACTTAGTGGACGAGCAGGACTGCTCAGGCGCAGGAGAGGGCACGGGAAATTTTTTTTTTCTTTTTTTTAAATTAAGCATCTGCGCGGCATGCAGCACTGTGATATTTGCAAGTTGTGATCGCTGTGGCCTTGTGCGCGAATGAGCGAGCTTGTTTGGGAGGTTTTAAAAAAAGTTGGGGCCTGTGTACTGGCCCTTTAATGAGACTAGTTTGCATGGTGGTGTTTTGTGTCCTCTATCTAATACAGGTTGTTTGTAAGGTTGTTAACTACACTGCTCAACCTTCGTGCAGACGTGCCCTGCTGACAGCTGAGAAGAACTCTGATCGTGCACGCAGAGACTACGCCGAGTTGCTGCAAACTTGGCAGAATTATGAAAATTCCAACGACGCTGGTGAGGTAAGTTGTGTTCGAAGAAAGCTATGATGAACTTGTGTCAGTGCACTTTTTGATGATGGGGAAACTTTTGTCGATGTGCAGCAGACATTTGTACATGTGGAACAGCAGTCGGGCGCAGCCGCTTGGCGTGATGCCGAGAGGATGAAACGCCAGTCAGAGAGGCAGGCACAGGAACTGGCAGAACGCGAGAGCCAGATCGAGGTGCTGCGGCAGGAAGTGGAGCACCTCAAGAAGGACTTGGAGCTACTGCCTCCTCTCCAGGCACAGGTAGGGAACTGCAACCTTTTTTCTTTGTAGTACAAACTACCTGCTATGGTCAAGGTGTTACGAGGGACACTAAAGTCAAAGACTAAATCGGTTTAGACTGATGAGTTATTTTTGTGAACTCTGTTGTGAATTTTACAATAAGGGGAACTTTAGTCAAGGGAAAGGAGGATCTTGGAGTCTCTATGGCTGGGGCACTACATACAGGGCTCCACTGGCCTTGGCCGCGCGTCGGACTTGATCCAGGAGCACGAGTTGCACTCCCGAGTCCAAGCTGGCGAGTTCTGTCGAGAAAATTGGCTAAGTCCCTTTGTTTACTAGTGCACCCCAATGGGGTAGAGAATTGGCTTACTGCTGCACCACGGACAAATGGCCAAGTAAAGCATTGGATGTATTGCGTGTAAATTTAGTGCATGGGCAGGGGTGAGACAGCTGCGCATATTGCGCATTTTTGATACGATTCCGTTTTCCTGCGCCAAGCTGCTCCGAAAGCATAAAAATTGCAAAAATTGCGCCGAACTGCGCCGAAACGACCCCGCAAGCAAGAATTTTCAAGCCTGCATCAGTTTCAGCATGGGAAAACGTAACTTTAGAAGCAGCGCCAGGGATACTGTGATGCAGGTTCTTTCTTTTTCTGTTTTCGACAGCTCTTTTTACGACGTGAGCGTCGGAGAGCTTTGTCAGGGACGAAGCCGTTGGTTTAAACACACAAAAAAACTTTAATAAACCATTAGAGAGGGGAAAAATCTACAAAACACTAAACACTGAACAAAAAGTTCACGGCACACGGCAAAACTTTCTTAAACACAAACAAAACACAAGTTCAAAGTTTTAAGGGGGGACGCGGCTTTCGTATCGCGAAAAATGGCAAAAAAATCGATTTTTTGAAAATCACATTTTCAGTTTCTGTAGCCCTTTTTATATCCGATTCCAAAATATCTTCACCGAAAACCGCGTAGAAGTGCTATAAAAAAATTGTTGCGCCTGCCGAGGCGGCGAAAATTATTGGGGAAATCGCAAAAAAACACTGATTTTCAAAAAATCATAGCTCCGCAACGACGCCACCGGGCGCCGATATCTTGGGCTCATCGGAAAGCGCATTTCTCCGTCTTCAAATTCCCCGCCGCAGCTGGCTCCTCCCTTCGAAAACAAGCGCACAAAAAGCAAATGTTCGAAGGTCGTTTCGAGCCCTGCGATTGGCCGCGTCCGCCATGTTGCCCCAGCGCGCCTCGCCATTGGTCCGATGCTCGCTCCGGGAGATCGTCGTCTGCAGCTCGTGCGTCTCGAGCTCACGGCTGTCTAAAGTCGCGCTACTTCGTTGCGTGTTCACAATCGCTGTGTTCACGGCTCGACGATAACTTTGAACAAGAACTACGTTTTAGTTTGGAGTTACTAGCGGAAGCTCGGTGGGATTACGATGGCGTGCAGCACTCGTAGCGAACATCGCAAACGCGCGTCTCGGACCGACTCTCAAGCGTTGACTCGTCGGATCCGTGGTTGGAGGTTCTGCTTATGCGCACTTCGGACGTCGTGACGAAGATGATCGCAGGACGACTCTTTGTACTCGCGACCACGCATTACGTACTTTGAAACATCGGGCACCGCGGCCGGCGCGTCTACTGCTCGGAGTCGTCACTAGGCCTAACTCCGCTCACGGCGTCAGCACGCGAGACGAACCTCGAACTTTGCGGGCAAGAGCAACGCGTTAGCGGACTCGCGGCAGTGTGCTTCTTCGCAAGGAACGAAGCGCTTCCCCCGCCGGCTTCTCGGTACAGCGGATGGTCATTTTACGCATCGGCAACGGACCCCACGGCCAAGCTCGTCGCGCAGCGGGCGCGCGTCGGCGTCCCGCAATGCGAGGCCAAACACGTTGCGCGCCTATTTTTCGTCGCCGCACCTAGGCATATTGCGCATCGTCACCGAATGCCGCCACCCAGCACATCGCGTGCCGACTTCCCGGACTATGCGGCCGAGCACTTAGAGGTGAAATAAAGCACTGGTGATGCAATTTAGGCGCGCTTGGGTTTGTGCTTGGTATCGCCGTAAGCGGTCATGAATCATCTGAAAAAATAAAAGCCTCGCAGAAAACCGTGTCCGCGACCGGGTGAATGATGAAGCGCATCGCAGGCGAGGTTTACAAATTAGCTTGACGAGTGAAACAGGGAGATGAATTCATATCTGCCCAGTTCGCGTCTTGAATAAACTGCTAAGGAATTCCTATTCCACCAATGTCTTGGCCATAACTGCCTGTTATTTAGGAGGAAGGGATAGGTTGCCATGATGAGAGCCACTCTTAGTATCCTATAAAAATGATTCAATGATCAATTGCAATCAAGACTGTTAATTATGTTAATGAGAGCATGAATACAAGAAAGCTGGCAAATCATCATAGTACATGACCTACTTGCATTACAATATCTTGTTTTTTGTCATGTCTATTACACCACTTCATAACTTCGTTTAAAATTCATGCTACGTGTTCTTTTTATATCAGAAAAGGATTTTAAGAAAAAAGAAAGAAAACAAAGGCACAACCGATGAAAGGCCACATGTGCAGGAGGTCCAACCTTATAAAACACCTTAAAGATCACAATCTTCTTGTGTTTTAGAGAAGCAAGGCACCTCAAACTAAAGACAGGGCACTCAAGAAAGTGCACATTATGAAGGACTCAAAAGATTACGACCCCAGTGTCTTTTCATGAAGTAATATCGTTGGTACAACTTTAAAAGCCGTTTTCTCAAAACGACTTTTCTTGCTTCCTGCTTCGCTTGTTCCGCTGATTTCTCACTGCCCGCTGGGTCTATTTCAGTTCCGTTTTTTGTTCTATATTCCTTGAAGCACAGTTCAGGGCGTGACATTCTTGCTTCTTCAGTATGGCCTTTTGATAATTAGCTATTTGACGAGTTGCACAAAGCCTCGATGCCTGTTGCACAGTCACCTCATGAAAAATGAAAACTAAAAAAAATTTTGTTGCAAATAAAAAAATCTAAGAATGTCATGCCCTTAATCAGACATCTTAGAATGCATAGCACTTTGAACAAGTTTTCTATCGCATTTTTTAACCGAGTCAGACTCGGAACAAGAGCAGAAGGTGAAATATATTGTAAATCAAAAAGTTGTAAAGATATATTCATGAAATTTCTACAGTAGCATTAAAAAAACGTTTCAATTAAGAGTGCCAATTTTCATCAAAATCCATGAAGAAATAAGAAAGTTGGTACCGAAAGCCACGTCCCCCCTTAAGTTAAGCGTAAAGTTCCGGCGCGGTTGAACAGCAGAGTGGGGAAGAATATTAGTCTGGTCTCACCCACTACCGAAGGCTTGGCTGGAGGACCGTAGAGTCGACGGGTCTGCCTGGTGTTGACGAGGGGGCGGTCGATGCTCGGCGATGCAGGGCGAAGCCAAGATTAGCCCGATGAGGCGGCTCGATGCCAGACTCGGGCCCGAAGCCCAACTGCCGTTGCTTTGCCTGCACCGGGATCAGCAGGCCTTGCTCTCGAACGGACGAACCGTTGAGGTTCGCCCTCCCTGGACGCCGCGGTCCGAAGGTTCCGGCCGGGTGAAGTCCTGAAGGCTCGGGTCCGTAACCCGACTGCCCGTCTTCAGCGCCCGGCTACCGCCTTGCTGTCCCGTTCGCCTCGAACTGCCAATTCTCAGTCTTCCAGGCTTTCCTCGACCTCAGGCACACTTGTTTTCTTCTGATTGGCGCTGAGGAACTGCGTGGTGGTCATCTATTGGCTTCGGGTAGCTCCGTGTTTTTACCGCATTGGATCTTGTTTACTTTTTATTTTCCTTCTTGCGCCCCGCGCTCTTACGCGCCACGGTCCTCGACGTCGTCGTTTTTGTATAGGGAATCCCGCACGTGCCTTCAGTCTTCTTTTCACGTCGCGCACTTTTCAAACATGCACCTAACGCGCACCACTGTCATCACAGATACGTTCGCAGAACATGTCAACGCGCCCAAGCGTGTCCTTCTACGCGCCTTTGTAATGGAGGCTTCCATAGTGCTGTGGTAATCGCCTCTGAGTGGTTGTAAACAGTCAACTGCCGATTTTTCGGACCCCCTAGGGACCGCGAAATCGTCCGAAAAATCGGGCAGACCGAAAAAACAAATTCATGCTTTTTTATTCCGCTTAAGCGGTCAAATCGCCACAGCCACGTCCGAAATAGCTTTAATGCCTCCCAGTACAATTATCAGGCATTTTAGTGCGCGCCCACGCTCTCGCAAATACATTCGGTACCTGCCGCGAACCCCGCTTAACTACGTACGTGCCAACCGCCACTTTTACATCTCGTGATGAGCGCCGCTGATAACAGCAAAGCGCGGAATAGATTACGGCTATCTCACATGAAGCGTTTGTAAACGATGACGCGGAACACAAAGACTGTGGCGGAAGAGCGGACGACTCATCCGGCATTCCCCGATGCGTGTGCGCATATGCGCACACACATCGCCGAATCGCCGCCGATACACAACATTTGCTGCCGTATCAAGCCGATCGTTTCTAGTTGTGTGCAGTACATCGCCAACTAAACTGACGCCGTCACTTTACTGTTGCTGTATCGTACGCACGCATTTATCATGAAAGGGTTCGTGATGCGCACTTAGTTCTTGACCGCACACGGGCGTGGCAATGGCGAGCTGGTTTCGTCCGCGAAGGCAACGCGTCTATGCAGCGCACTTAGCGGTCTCGCACAAAGAGGCAGCAGGAATGGCGGCGCGGCGCATTTGGGCTCTCGCCTATTAAATGCGTGCAGTACGCATGCAACTGCGCTAGGCCACGTGCACTACCGAGCAGTTAACTGAAGATGCTTATCGTAAGGGTTGTCAGCGATTAAGTCGTACCGGAGCGTTTGCCAGCTGCCGCCATCACGCCTCCGTGCATTTCCGCTGCTTATCCGTAACATCGCCGCACGGCGCCCCTTTGAATTTCTGGTCTGTTTCACCCCATAACGCTTCGGCATTGCGGCAAAGCTGACTTTCGGACTCTGCTACTGTCGCACACAGATCGACTCGCGTACGCGCTGGTTCAAACCTAAGAGATCATTGACGCGGCAGAGGTGAGGGCTCCAATTAATGCCTTTCGGACCCACAATTCGGGCAGAAAGTCCGAAAAATCGGACACCGAAGAGTTTCAGCGTCCGAAATTTCGGACGTTTTTATACATTGACGTCTATGGGGCTGGTGACGGTGCCGCGATAGTGTCCGAATTTTCGAGCATGTCTGGAAAATCGGGCGTCCAAAAAATCGGCAGTTGACTGTATATGTGACCCCCCCCCCCCATGCGTTCATCGGTGGCCGCCATACCGCTTTTGTTCTTTCCTGATGTTACACGTGAAGGCATCGCCGCAATCGCGTGCTAGTAAGAATCGTTCATTGACCATTCAAAGACCTACTGCTATGTGACTACAATTCTTGTGCAATCAGTTTTATTTATTATTTGAAAAATGTGATGTTTTTTCTTTTTTTATTTTCAGATGTAAAGTGAACCTAGTTAAAAAACTTTTTCATCTATTTCATATGTTGTTACCCGGGTTATATAAATTGCGTAGTTTGTAAAAAGGTAGTGTAGTTCATACCTGGCAATAATCTGTTAAAAAAAAGCTTTCTCCAAAGGCTCTTTGAACGTTATGTGTATTCTAAGCCGATTAAAATGTGCGTTTCTTCCTCCAAGTTGCTACAAATTTGTTTTTTTTTCAAGCTCCAAAAACGACATAATAAATGCCACTAACTGCTCCCAAACAAGGTTCTCCTGCTCCTAAATTGAAATTTTGCTGCTCCCAAAACTGCTCCCAAATCGATTTCAGCCGTCTCACCCCTGCATGGGGGAAAACGTCTGTCTGGATTTTTGGAAGGTTGGCGGCCTCCTCCCCGCTGAGGGATTTGTGAGGTGTCCCATATTTTGTCTCATGAAGTGCTGGTGGGCAAGCATCTCCCTAGGTAGAATAGATGCAGTCAATGAAATAGAGGGATTCTTTGATCGGTTACAAAATATGCGAGCTAGAGGGTCTGCCTTTTGATTGCCATGTATTAATATTTTTTAATACAGTTGAACTTCTTTATCCCTTTCCGTCCTGAATTTTTCGTAAGGTAGAACAAAATTTTTCAGTGGTCTTTTCTAGCTAAGAGGCTATTGAAAAGCATGCACAAAAATAAAGGAGAGTGTAGGTACAATGGTTTTCACGGGAGAATCATGTCCAGTATGCTGGACACTAGGATTCATTTGTACCACGTATGCGTACACACATTCTGCTTTTCTCCTTAAATAAATGTTGCTGTTGTTCCTGTCAGAAAGTTAATTGTCTTTTAAAACACAAAAATGGTTTGTTTTGACTTCATAAAAAGTAGGAGTGTGCGAATATTCGAAATTTCGAATATTTTTCGAATAGTGTTTGCTATTCGATTCGATTCGTACTGAAATTTTACTGTTTGAACTATTCGAACTTCCCAAAGACAAATGCAGTCAAAGTCCGGTTGAAAGTGACCCCTTCAGATTTTCAATATGCTTCACCTCATTACACTCTCGTATGGCGGCAAAGCTGCCTTTCAAGCTCCGTTACGGTCGAACTTAGCCAAGAGACAGTCAACGTCCGTTTGGAAGAGGTCCCTAGATTTTTCAATATGCTTCACCTCATCACACCGCCGTATTGCGGCAAAGCTGCCTTTCAAGCTCCGCTACGGTCGCAAATGTATTAACTCAAGAAAACACTGGTTCCAATATGGAGATGAAAGATATGGCAGAGTTGGGGGCTCAATTAATACTGTTTTGGACCTGAAATTTGGGCAGGAAGTCCGAAAAATCGGATGCCGAAGCTTTTTAGCATCCAAAATTTCAGATGTTCTTATATATCGACGTCTACGAGGCAGATTTGGAACTCTGGACTTGAAGGGAGCACACCCTTGTCCGCCACATCAGTTGGCCTTCCACAGCAGTTGAAAGAGGAGGAGAGGCTGAGGAAATGGCATCTTTGCCTATCACGTGTAAAGTGTTGTCGGCAACACTTTGGTAGCACCAAATCATGTGCCTCTACATTGCCTCATTCTTGATAAGAAAGACAACTATGAAATATGACCCCACCAGCGCTTCATCAACCTAGCGAAAAGGAACATTTTCATGTTGTTATCTCACAAGAACATACTTAGGGATTCTCTGCAACTTTTTCTGTAATTTCACTTTGAATTATTCGAAAAATGTTAGAGAAATATTCGAAAATTATTCGAAATTATTCGATTCGATTCGCACTCAATCTTTATTATTCGAATTCGCTTCGCACCCAAAATTTTGCTATTCGCACAGCTCTAATAAAAAGAAGAAAAAATTCTATTGTTAACTGTCACGCATACCGTTCAGCACCACGAAGGGGTAAAAAGCTAGGAGCAATCGCGCTGAGCGTCCACAAGCCAACCTCCTCCGACGCCGCTGCCTCCTCGTGCTCCAGGCTCTTGGTAGAATTCGCAGCGTGCTCCTGGTTCAATCTTTATGACTGGGTTTCAAGATTGTCACGTGACGTCCTTCCTAGTTTCTTTTCTCTCCTCCATGTTTAGCACAGTGCGTGCCAATGGCATCCCGGTATCCAGTGCACTGGACATGAATACAATCTTGCATTGCGAGCAAACTTCCGATTACAAAAGCTACCTTTCTGCAACATTGTTTCAAGAGGGCTTAAATCAGCTCGCACGATTTAAGTTATTTGAATTGCGCGAAGATAACTCCTCTAATAATTTTGTATGCTTGAGCACACCATACGCGCGCGTTTCCTCTTGATTGACGCCAGTACTCTGATGCGCCCCCATAAGAAAATGGGGCTGAAGGAGGAACTCCATTCAAAAAGATATTTCTTGCCTGTTACACAAGCTGTCAAAGTAGTTTCGGCTTCGATTGTGGCTTTGCTTGCTTTTCTGCTCCGTTTCTTTTGTTATGTTCAGTACACTGGTCGCGGGGCCGGAAAGGGTTATACGAGGCACTGATGTTAAGGACAATAGACCCCTTTTCGTAAAAGGGCGCCCCAAGCGCCCTTCACGCGAACTACTCCAAACCGCCATGTTTAGGACGGCGCAGCAGATGACACTCTGTGCGACTAGGGTGGCTACCTACTGCGATTGCCGGTGCGCGACGTTTCGCTAGCGTGGCAGGGAGCCCGCGCGATTTGTGAATCGTGCCGGAAATGTGTTGCTAAAGATGGTTGGAAGATGCTGTGTTGCGTTGTGTCACCAATGAGGCTACCGCGACGAGAACGGACAAGTATGTGCGACAGAACGATGTAAACAAACACGTGTCGCATATTTGCGCACAGTGCATGTGTCAATGTCATTACGGTCGTAGAAGCGCTAGGCCATGTAGGCGTGCTGTGGATTTGTATGTAAAATGCTCATCCGCGTGATGGATGATGTGGTATCGACCACCGTAAGCGCGTTGCAGTGTCATTGTACTCGATGCTGGCCGCGTGGAATTCCGACATCGCCAGCTTTGCGGGAAAATGGGAAGTACGTTGCTGTCAGCACGGCTTGGGGCCACGAAACGTGCGGAATGAAACTCGTAGTTTGTTGGTGTAGCCGGTGGAGTCAGGACCTGGTAGCAAGGGCAGCGATGACGCCAAGCCACCATAGTAAGTACGTATACAGTGTAATTTGCCAAACAGAAGGCCGCTGCTGGCAGCCAAGTTGTTGTGGTGCCTCGGCGGACCTGACTACACTCAGTTTCACACATCAAGCGCACCGCTGTTGAAGCTGTCAAGAAATTCTGTCAGCAAAATGTGTAAATCCGCGTGTCTGTTTTCTTTGGTTTTCGCGGTTGTGAGTGCTCCTGTGAGCCGAGCACCTGCGCGTGAGGCGTCGCGAGCTGCTACAAATGAAATACTGAAACGACGAAACGTCAGGTGATGTGAAACAGCACATTAAAAGCCGTATTATGGAGTTTAGTTCTAATTAAGGCACAAATCATGTACTACTCAGCCTGAAAAAAAGAAACGAAATCACAGTCTGGCGGTAAAAACATTGAACTATTTGTTAGCACAAACGCATTTTTTTCTGTCTCGCTATAGCCTCTACAGCGTTGCACCTGTTGTATGGAACACAGTACGCGAAAGTGCTCGGCACTGGCCGCTCGAGACTTTCAGTCTCGCGCGCGCGTCCACCTCGTTTCGCAGGCCGGCCACCGTTGTGTTCTTCATAGGCGACGCTGCAGTTACGTGGACGTAACTTCCCGTCAGCAGGTTTTAGCTCTGACGAGCGATAGGCTACTGAAGTCCGAGTTGGAGGGGTTATGCGTCCGCCTCGGTGCGGCAGCCGCATCAAATCGTTCGTGCACCCTGTCAACGGGTCACTCGTTACGACGCCGAAGTCAGTTGCACTACCTTTGCAAAATAAAGCACGAGTGCATTCATTCGCAGAGATTTCGGAGGCGGTGAGATGCAGCCGTCTGGCACCACGCACGGACACATTACACGGGCGCACGTAGAGAGAGTCACGCCCCCTCGCCCTAAACATGGCGAATTCTATCCCAGAACTCTTTGCAAATTGAAACTGACGAAAAGCCCATCGTCAGGTGGCGTATTTACCAAAAGGGTCTATTGGGTAATAGAGACACCATTGTGTCTACATCAAAGAGGAGTCGATCAGAAAATGAGAACATGGTGCCCTGCTTGTAAGAGACACCTCAAATAAGGGACACGAACTGCTCACCTATGTGTGCCTCTCTTATAGAGGGGTTCAACTGTACATGTTTTTATCTGTGTCATCTTAATTGCAGTGGGTTACTTTTCCACACCAGGGATTTCTTGATCCAGACTACTGATTCTTTTCCGTCTCCACTTTCCTAGAGTTTTTTAAATATTCATAACTCTATTTCACTCATAGTCGTGTGTTGGCATTTATAGAAACACACTGTTGAGGCTCTTAAGTGCTTTGATAAAGAGACTCATCACGGTGGCTCACCACGGTGTTGAGCTGCTGAGCTCAAGGGTCCAGGCTTTCCTAGCCACAATGGCTAAAGGGTACAGTGAACAGCCATGTGCTTAGGTGCACGTTAAAGAACCCTAGGTGGTAGAAATGTATCCAGAGGCCTCACTACAGCGTGCCTCATGATATTGTGGTTTTCGCACATAAAGTCCCAGCAATTATGTTTTGATACAGAGATTCCACATTGTCTCTTGCAGTAGCAAGGTAAGTTATCCAGATGTCCCAGGTCTCCTTGTGATAGGGACCTCAGATAGACCTGAATGGTGCCAGTGTTCACATGGTAACACTCATATTTGCAACAGCAGCAAAGCGAAATTGCCCCATTCTGTGCATCCACAGGTGGAGGTGTACCGCACGGACTACGATACGGAGCGAAATCTGCGCCGGCAGCTGGAGGCTACGGTGCAGCAGCATCTGAACACCATCGAGGAGCTCCGTGAGCAGATCAATGCCCTGCAGGAACCACCACCAGAGCTGAGGAGTAGCCACAGCAGCAACAGTAGCAACCAGAGGTAAAAGCAAAATGCTGTTTGAACAAACGGTGCCGTGCAGATGAGACCATAGCTGTTGAGAGCACTTGCAGCACACACTTGCATCTTCTCCTCATGCCTGATCCACACATCTGCTGTCACTATTATAATCTGTTTGCTAGCTTTGGGTCGTAATTGAAGGCCACCACAAAATACAACACTAATAGATCCAATACCTCAGTCCCCTTTACAAAATGTTACTAAACAAGTTACTAAACAAAAGCATTCAGACTTTTGCCTTCCATGTCATGCAAGTCATCACTACTGTAACTACAGGATGGCAGTACCGCAATCTTTTGTGCATAATTTGGCAGTGACAGTGCTCTAACTTCATTGAAAATTCTCATTTACAAAACTGATTTCCTCTGCTAAGCCTGACCTACTAAAGCAATGCCATGTATTTTTGGCTTTCTGTGGACTTGCGTGCATCGCTAGGCAAACTGGGGAAGTGGTTAGTCTCTGCATGCACTACCAACTTGTTCGCGATTCTTTGCAGAATGGTTCATGAAATGTCAAATATCAAATACGGTGGACCGCAAAGAGGACGAGGCGCAATTCATAGACATATCAATAGTATCTCGATGGTGACAATGACATCAATTATAAACAGACTTACATTATGTGAAAATAAATTTGTAAGCACTCACTTTTTATGTAGTGGAAAAAATTTAACGCTTGCTATTTTTTCTTGCTTTGAACCTGTAGAAACTGGTGGTGCATCAGAATTTGATAGGTTACAGTAATTGTATGATACCTGCAAGTGAACAGCAGAAATTTGGTGCCAACAGGTGCCCATCACTGGTCTAAGACAATACGCTTGGATGTCGGTTAGGAAAGAGCGTCCTGAGAACATATCTATAGCATGGTTTTTCCTCCTGCTGCTTTAAAGG
Source organism: Rhipicephalus sanguineus (assembly GCF_013339695.2). Lineage (NCBI taxonomy): Eukaryota > Metazoa > Arthropoda > Arachnida > Ixodida > Ixodidae > Rhipicephalus > Rhipicephalus sanguineus. Next base: position 166,194,720 of record NC_051178.1, on the reverse strand, counting down.
CGCACTGTGTGCAACCTTTTTATAGCCACCTGTGAGCTGAATGGCTTTTTTTTTTTTTGCAGGTCTTCCGAGTCTAACTCTGCATCTGGACAGCAAACTAGTGCTCAAGTAAGCAGCTTATTTCTGTATATGTTTTAATTTGTCTTTGAACGACAAAGGGTTTTCATTTGGCTGAGCATATGAAGAAACAACAAAAAAAAACTTGGAGGACGCTTGGGCTTCACCTTCGAAAGAAGATCGCGACAGCATAATTGAGCCCCCATTCGCATCGTCTTCTCATTCGCTAGCCAAACTATGCTTCTCAGTGGGCACCTCCACCATGCCGCGGTCAGTGCGAGTATTATTGGCCATTTCAAGCTATCCTTGAATGCCTACTGCTAGTACAGTTGCAAAGTGCCCACTACGTCATAATTCCTCCTTTTGTGAATTGGCCAAGTAACCAATACGCATCCGTAAGCGACACGCGCAGTTGTATGCTTCGTTGGTGCCACTGCTAATTGCGTTGATTAATCATGCCTGAGCATTTTGTAATGGGTGGGCCTTCAAACCACCCACTCTTTGTGTTAATGACATGTTTTGATGCCTGGTGAGAATCTACGTTTGAGCCACGCAATATTACAGTAAAAGCTCGTTAATTCGACTCTCGTTAATTCGGACAATCGGTTAATTCGGACACGTCATCTGGTCCCTGTAAATATACGCATCACTCTATGAGACTGGGCGCTCGTTATTTCGGACAGATTTGACCGCAAATCGGATAATTCGGCGACTTTCGGGCCGCTGGCGAGGCTCGAAAACGAAAAAAGAACAATTCGGAACAAAAGTGAAGCTCAAACGCAGCATCGCCATGGACATCAACTATCGACTTGGCTTGGATTGAGACTGGTTGAACGCCTTTTTTTCGCGTGTGGGTTTGTTGCTTTGTTCCCGTTGGTGTGCTGCATCGTTGATCGCCGATTTATCGAGGAAAGTTTCAGTACGGCTCCTTTAGCTTGATCGTTGCTGGTGCTTTTGTGCCGACTTCTCGTGCGACCGCACTCTCCGCCGATGGCAACGCCGGCGAAGCGGCCCAAGTACGAGGCCAAGGACTTCACCACCAAAGTAGAAATTTTGCGTGCTCTGAATAACGGGCTCTCCCGACAAGAAGTGATGAAGAGTGATGAAAGGGGATCCTTCAATCGGCGGCAAGAAGCAAGGAACGAGTAACCATACTTTTATCCCCCAACGTGACGGGAACAGAGCGCTTGCCGCTTCTCGTTATCGGAAAGGTTCAAAAGCCACGCTGCTTTAAGAACATCAACAATCTTCCCGGGAATTACCGTGCCAACCGAAAAGCGTGGATGACGGGTGAAACTTTTGCGGTACTGCAGACATCATGCGAGCTGCTGAGCACCTTGAAGGGCTCAGAAAAATTGTGTCCGCGCGAATTTCTGCTCGAAAACACAAGCATCCGCGATTACTTTGTTAAGTAAAGGTATGTTGAAAAAACTCGTGCATTTATTGTGTTTATTTCGACCATTCGATAATTCGGACATTCGGTTAATTCGGACATTTTTCCCGGTCCCTAGAAATCCGAATTAACGAGCTTTTACTGTACATACGTTAAGGAGACTCCTCGCACTAATGACATTCGTATAGGGCTTTTTTTTTTTTTTTCGAAACAATTTCAAGTACTGGTGTGGCTGCGTGGTAGAACACCTGCCTGCCACGCAGAAGGCCTGGGTTCAATCCTCACTCGAACTGAAGATTTTTATTATTTATTTATTTGCATCTGTCTCGATTTTTCGCTCACAACCAACGATGCTGACACCAGAACTTCTGCAAAACGAGCTCTTTAGCACTATTGTGTTAATATGTGCCTTGTGGGTATTTTACGAGAAGTGACAGGCAAAGGTACATGCCTACATTGTTCTTCTGGGATACCAAGCCAATTTATTTGTATGGCCACATACTGAGGACCTTAAAGCCATAGCGAAAAGATTAGACTGGTGATGATGGCACCTCGAAATGTTTTGCCTCAGCTCCCTAATGCAGTTGTCTTTAGGACATCTGCGTGGTGCTGGTTTAGTAGTTGTCAACAGAGTAGGATTGTGGTTTGTTTTGAACAGCTAATTAAACCACCACATTTTAAAACATTGCAGCTTTTGGAAACCTTTTTGTGCAAAAATGTGCAAAAGGCATAAAAATGCAGGAATGTTTGCGGTGTTAATTGGCACTATATTTATCGCACCATATTAAAGCGAACTTCATTCTTCATTTTCATTCCTAATAATGTGTGTTATTCCCTCCATAATATAAAACAGCATTGCTTTGGCAATCACAGCATGCGACAAATCTTTGTAACTCCCCTTGTACTGGACAGATTCTAAAAATTCTTGCACCTGTCAATTCATGAGGCAATAAGCTCCTTTAGTGAAGCGATTCCATGGCTACTTGGAAAAGTGTTGCAGGGCCCCTTTAAGTTGCTTGGCTTAAAAGCAAAAATAAACTGATGTAGTATGTCAAGCTATTCCTTCAAAGCTTTGGTTCTGTTAATTTAGCGAAAAGAATTTTTTTGCTGCTGAAGAAAATGAAAGCCAATATCCAATATTTCTCTAATAAAATTTCGCGCTTGACAATGCCAACAAGCTAACATATAGTGACACGTTTCAAAGTACTCTCGTGCGTGTCTGTACTTTTTGGTTTTAAAAATGATCAAATCTTCCTGTGCTAATTTTTCTTTTTTTTCACTGAGCCCTTATGGAAGACTCCACAGAGCCCCAAGGTGTTGTCAACAAATACATAAATAATGTGGTGTTATTCTTGTTTATAGATCAAACTATTATATACTCTTTATGAGACAGTCAGAATTTGTGGTTTCATAGCAAGATAGTGTGCAGACACTGCCACCATCCTGACATTTGGTTAATTTGTAAATCACACATGTGCACGTGGCAAGTTTAGTGTATTTCTGTTACTTAGTATAGTAAAACCTCGTTCATTCAATGCTTGTTAATTCGGGAAATCTGATAATTCGGATGTGTTCCCTAGTTAATTCAGTCAGATTTGGCCGCTCTCCGTATACAGTAGAACCCCGCTGTTACATTCCTTTCTGATGTGTTTTCCCGGCTGTTACGTCGTTTTCCGCCGGTCCCAGCACAGCTCCCATAGGGTACAATGTATTGGGGACCCTGCTGTTACGTCGTAACTGTGGGACCGTTCCCATATGATACGTCGCGAAGTGCCCTCTGAGCCGACTGAGTGAGTACCGAAGAGAGTGGCCATGGTGACTTTTCACGCAGCTTGGCCTGGTTTGACCGTAACATTAGCCGCATGAGAGGCGCAAGCGATAGATACTTTCGGTTGACGCAAACAAAAGCATAGCCTTCGAGATCTGTATTGCAAACATGGCGCCTATGACGTAATTGCTCGCGAAAGCAAGGCCATTGAGATTTGTAATGCAAAGATGGCGTCTATGACGTAATTGCTTGCGAAAGCAAGGCCTTCGAGATTGGCATTTACTTCTGCCATCGCGTTGTATTTGTCGGAGGAGATCGAGTTGGTTGGAGTTCACGTGGTCGTGCGCGCGGTTCGCACTTGAACTCGCCGCTCTGGCCGTGCTTGCATGTGCTTAGTTCTTTCACGCCTAAGCTGTTGGTGCTAAAAAATCACATACGTTGATTACATTTCTGTGGATGACGCCGTCCCCAGCTCTGTGTTTCTATCCGTCGACTGGACCGTGGCTGAGTGCACCATTGTATGCACCAGTGACGAAATTACGAGCTGGTGGAGCTGCTTTCGGGGGTAGTTCTACTCTCGCAAGGCGTTCAACCGTTTACTACAAGCCTTGCTGGTCTGACACCATGCCAATGGTTCTACAGTATCGCTCGGAGACGCCGAAGCAACCGGCGACAATCTCGCGAAGGTATCGCCGTAAGTGATCGCTTGTCAGGTGTCGGCCGTGGTGGCACTAGATTTATGAAAAGGATGTGAGACTGCAGGTGCTCGACTGCAGGTGCTCGAAAAACTTTTCGTGCTGCTCGGACATGAGTAAAAGCACCAGGCAACGTTGCACAGTTTTTTCACACATAAGCATTGAAATAAAATTCGGCTCTTGCGTTTCCCATCTCTTACGTTTATTTCCTACTGTCCCTTCAAAAACGTATCAGCGGGGTTCTACTGTAATTCGGACAACCTTCAGAGCACAAAGCGCCACGAATGTGCGACGCAAAAGAGCGAAAACAGCGTTCGCAGAGAACCGAAACAAGGCGGCACTGTCTGCATCACTATCGTCATCAGTTAGTGACCACGGTTTTGTCCACATGCGTATCCGGCACTCAGCAGCTTTGTTTTAACTTGATGCAATGCACGCACAATGTCACAAAACTCAAACATGGCAGAAGCTGTTGAAGATGAAAAGCTTTCAGCCACTGTCGGTATGCTGGCATAAAACTCGTTTGCTGCATCGTGATGGACGAATTATCAGATGCACATGGTGGTGGCAGTACGTAATAAGGGAGGGGTGTGGAGCAGGGTTGCCAGGTCGAAAAGGCAAAAAATAGCCAAGAAATTGGAAAAAACTAGCCATAAAATAGCCAACTTGAGCCAAGGGCAGTAAAGTAAGTCATAAGTAGCCACACGTGTGTGAAAGCAGCTGCGACGTTTTGGCTTTAATGACTAAATGCAAGAGCGCTTTGGTGGAAATGTAAATAAGTACAGCAAGGACCCTTCAATATCATAATTGCTGAGATTAAAGCATAAATTGTTGACTTTAGCAATCATTTCATACAGGATGAGAAGTTTCTTGCACTGTTGCCGCAACGACATTCTTTTCATGCGTATTAGGGGATAAGTACCAGTGTAGTGACGAAAATGAGTACTGCACTAATGCGACAAAAGGGGCTACAGTGAAACCTCGGTGATACGATCACAGCTCATATGAATTTCGGGGTGATACGAATTTTTCGTTGGTCCCGGCCAAGGTCCATTGGCCTGTAATGAAATAGAGTATGGTTGTTGCGAACCGATTTTCACCCAGTGACGTTTGATACGAACGTACGCTACCGTCCAGGTACGAAGAGGTGCTGTGGCGGAAGACGCGCCAAGCACGTGTGAGCGTGGGAACGCAAGCGTGGGCATGCGCGCCGCACCGCCAAATCGTCAGACTCATGGTGTAAGAAAAACACTTTTCTAAAGGTGGACGAAGACCAAAAGAAGGCGAGGACGGTCTTGGCGAAGGAGTCAACCCTCACAACGTCAACATGCGCGACCGTTGAGGTCGCACTTCTGCGGGCACGGCCGTAAATCTCCCAAAAAACATCTCCAACACCTCCGCTATAACAAAATCATAATACAGGACCGTAGTTCTGTAATTTTGTGGCCTCGATCCATCGCGCCAAAGCGCTTCTTTTGTTACTTTCGCTGCAGTACTCCGGTGTCTTGCAAAAAAGTATACTAAAGTTTCGAAGGGGCTACTGCTGTCGCGGGTCACAACGCACCTGGTTCATCAATTAAATATGCGCGTACGCACCGTATATTTACGAGTGCTGGTATGATTGCCGACATCTAAAAACTTGAGTGGACAGTCATTAAGAGTTCTTCCTGACGTTGCTGCGGTCCTGAAAAAACAATAAATGAAAATGTACTCCAGCTTTCTTTTGTCGCATGCTAATTTTCCATGCTTTCTGGTGATACGAATTTCGGATGATACGAATATTTTTGGTGGTCCGTGAGATTCGTATCACCGAGGTTTCACTGTAGTTGGTTCATGCTGTCTTGGCGATGCGCTTACGGTAGGGAGACACTACAAAGGACAGAGTACAAAGTTCTGTTAAACTCTGTCCTGTGTTCTTTGTAGTCTATCCTTCGTAGCGTCTCCCTACCGTAAGCGCATCGCCAAGCCAGTGAATACTGCACGAGTGTGCTCAAAATCAGTTGCTGGGATTGAATTTCACGCTAATGACAAAGTCCGAGTAGCTTATATGTCCGAATGGCAGTGCACACTTGATTCCAAGAAATAACACAGACAGTTCATTGGATATAAGATTTTCACTGTCAATGTGTGCAGTGCTTCCTGAATTCGGAGCGCTTTCCACTGTTCTGTTCACTTCCAATTACAGTTCAATGTCTCGTTCTGCAAAGTGATGCCCCATGCAATACATTTTATTGGAGTCTCATCCACATATCTAAAAGTATTTTTTGTGTAAAATCAAGTGCAAAATTCGATTTCGGGTGCTGAAAACACGCCTTGTTAGATGTTTTGACACTGCATACTCGAAAGCCAGCAGCTGCGATGTCATAAGATATGGATAACTAACTTGGTTCAAAGCGAGAGAACAAGAAAGTAGCCAAAAAATAGCCAAGTAGCCAAGACGTTTTTTCTGCTGCCACTGGCCTAAAAAACTAGCCAAGTTGGTGTAATGTAGCCAAACCTAGCAACCCTGCACTATAAGCACATTTCAGGCTAATTAAACACTGGTGTCTGGCGCCATGGTCGCATTGAGAAAGAGGTTGCAGGATGACGAAAATTGTGGCTTTTACACTGCTGTTGTGCAAAATAAGTACTACAGGATTTACGTATTCACCAAGACAATGAAAGTGTATTGATGTAAAAGACATTTGTTTATTGTTTGCTTTATACAGCATTCAGATAAAATAAGATAATTCAGCATTCAGTTAATTTTAATATTTTTTCCACTCCTGTGATATCCAAAATAACGAGATTTTACTGTATAACCTGTGTAGTGTACTGTATCATGAAAACAAAATGTCTTAGTGTGAGAAAACAGTTATTTAACCCTTACATTTGTTGTATATTACATGCCAAAATTATGGCTTGATGGGATTATTGGGCATGGCATAGCGAGGCCTTCGCACTTTGACCACCTTGTGGGGATGAGTCTGTGTCTGTGTGTGCACTTACACACTCATGTTTTTTGTGTTTGTGTGTTCCTAATCATGTGTCTTTCCACATTGCATAAACGTCTTTCCTTGGGCTAATACTGTGTGCACGATGTGCAGGCAATGGAATCGCTGTTGCCGTGTCCTCTGTGCATGGAGGTTTGTTCAACACGCTCGCTCTACATTGCCCACGTTCAGAGCTGCGCAGATGGCCAGGAAGTGCGCTAGAATTGAACTCCATCAAGCACACATGCCAGGATGGGAGCCACCAGCGTAACTCCTCCTTGTAGATATATAACCTGCCAGATTCTTCTTTTGTTGTGCTGTTTTCTGAAATGGAGATAGAGCGTGAAGGCTTCTGTCCAGGCTCGACAAAGCACTGTTTTCTAATGAAGCCACCCTTGACTCTTGGCTGTTGTCGGCCATGGTGGGATTCATTTATTTGCAGTGCGAAAGTTTGCTCCAAAATTGCTTGGCTTAAATATAGCGGTGCATCAAGTGCCACTTTTGTTTTCTGAGCCCACTTTTACATGCGTGTTTTCTTACTTTGATCAAATTGATCCTGCGCAAATATGTATGCGCCGCATTTAGTTACCTTGGCATTACAACATGGTTTGTTGTATACACGTATATCTTCTTAACATAAATGTGTAGCAGTGTGCTGCCCCTCGTCTATGGGGTCATCTTAAAATATTCTCAACTTTCTTCATCTGGCAAAGTGATTTTGCATTAAGTGCAAGTTAAGCCTTTACTATATAATGTATTTTCTTGGGAGTTCTGGGCTTTATGTCTTAATGTTTGCATACCAAATGCCCATACCCTGCTTGCATTCTTTTGTAAACCTAGCAGCTTGTACATGCAGAATTTGGGTACTTAAAATTTAAAACTCTACTGTCGTTGCCAATGGCTTTTGTATCGAAGGTTCTGCAAAGTAAAGGAAGAGCAATTCCACTTAGGGACATTGCTTTGCCAGGTCAGTGTATCGTTTGTTCCCTTTACATAGCCAAGCACATGTTGTATGAGCCTGAAACAATGGAGTTGTGGCATAAATATTTGCACATTTTACAAACGCTTTTCTTTGTTGATCAACAGCTTTGTTAAAAGCCCTGTAGCTCCAGTTTGGCTGGATCTGTGCAGCCATGTTCTGTACAGACTGTTGCTTCTCGTATGTTATGCATATGCACGTATGCCTGTCTATTGTTTAATTACTGTGATTAGCTATGGATATTCACTGCACAACATGTGTTATGTGTAGAATAGGTGTCCTTATTTTTGTTCCCTCTAAAAGAGTATTAATGGTTTGAACATCAGTTCATTGAGCTTGTCATGCTGTTGTACCTTGTAAGCACGCTTGTAGCAAAGCTAAGTATATTTACTTGCGGTTGGAGTTTACCCTCAGCCCATGGAGAGTTTGCTGGCAATGAAAACCATAATGTTAGGTTAGCTCTTTCATGATTGAGAACAGTCAGTATCTGAGCATGGGATACTGCAATGAGGTTGTATTTGTATTGGTGATGATGGTAATAATTGTGTCACAAATCTGACTTCTTTCTTTTCAGTAAAGGTGTTGAAGTAGAAGATCCTGTATGTGTAAAAGGTTGGGGTGGAAAAGGTAGAAACTAGCAAATGATTTATGTAATATTGAGGCCCGCATGTTTTTTTTTTTTTTTTTTTTTTGCTTGTGTGTTTTGATGATCTGAGATGCTCAAGGAAACTGTATGGCTGCAGTGACATTACAATGCCCCGCAGTTCCATTGCAGCATGTAGTAAGGTTCAGTTATGCACAAAACTGGCTATAAAGACTCTTGTTTGGAAGTGCAGTCCGGTGCATTATTAGACAAATAATTAGATTCTTATTGCAGTAATATAAGTGTACATAAATTGTTGAAGATCGATGATGCACAATGCAGTCATACGTAATACTGAACATGTTTTACTTTCTTAAAGCCAGTTATTGTAGTTATGCTTTAGAAACATACACACCTCTGTATGCTGTGTCTAGTGCCATCTCCTCTGTATCAGCATATGTAGGTGCTTGGTATTAATTTTTGGCACACAACACTTGACAATAGAGCATAGTTTGTGAATTGTTCTATGAAACTTTGTGAAGCTGCTTTTTCCTTAGATATTGTAACTGTGACAAAGGCGCAGTTGTTTGCCTAATTTGTAATGATGCCTAGATCCGCAACCAACATCGCATTGCGCACTAATGTGTGCACTTTTTGCATATGCTTGACATTCCTTATATTAGGACTGTCAGTCTACAACATATATTAGTTACTGAATGTCTGTAATAATTAGCAGTGATGTGCAGTGAAATTTGTGCAATAACATTTTCACTGCGACTTCTGTATAGTCGAACATACAAACGTTTTGTGTGAAATACCTCATATGCTTATTCAATTACAGTAGCCTGTATATGTACTTTGAACGTGCAGTTAAAGAAATGAAAAAGGGTTGCAACGTTTCAGATGAGAATAAAGGTTCTTTTATTGTATGACCTTGTGGTATTTGAACAATTTTTCTTTTTTTGCTTTGATTTTATAAAAGTGTAGTACTGTAATACAAAAGAACAGCTTTTCTCTATCTCTTGCTTAGCTGCATACATGCCAACCTGAGAACATCAGTGTTCGTAAAAATCACATGAGCACATGGGAAGAGGGAAGAATTTTTTTTAGTTAGCCCTGGGCCTACACCTGTTGTGGCATACGCACACACTTATTGATAATCACTTTTACATGTACACTTAAGCATCGGCAAACATGGAACTACAAATAGTACTAACAAGCAACACATAGTTTGTAGATCACAGTGGCTTTCAATGACTGCTCTTGTTGATTTTGTCTTCTTGAGGAACCTGCCTGATTAAACTTCTCAAGACAGATAACCCCTGTGACATATGCCATTGTGCGCTCGCATAAAGGAATTGTGGGTGAACACTTTTTATACTTTACGTGCACCTCTTGAAATTTCCAGGCACTTGGAATTCTTTTTTGTGGACAGAAGTAATTTTTCAGTATAACCAGCCCACATTCTTGAATGTTGTCAAAAAAATTTAGCAGAGCTTGCAACTGTACAGCTGCCGTGCTTCAGAAGTGCTGGCAAAAGACGCATAATGACTTCTATTCTTAATCATGTTCATTTAATGCTCTAACCTGGCGGGCTTCTAGTACTTGGAAGACGTGGTCTGGGTAGAATGGGTTATGACGTTGAAGCCAAGTGATCTGTGTTGTCTGATTTAGCCGCTGCTTATGCAAGGACTCGAGCACACAAGTTTAAACTCTAAAGTCTTGCCAAGGAAGGTAAATTGTGACTAGCTGTTTCCAAGCTGCTTGCTATTGTATTCCATGCTTTCATAACTTCAAATGACCTGCAATATTTAAATCTTACTAGCAAAATATGTCTGGCTGTGGTCAGGGAAAAATGAGCAATGCTAATGCCCATCCTGTGCATCGAAAGGATTCAGAACAACCAAGCGGCCAGAGTTTCCAGATGCTGATGTTTAGCAACACCACAAGCATATTACCACTCTCCTGTGCTTTGCAAATTAGGCATCCTGTATCTGTATTGTTAAAAGATGGTGTATGGATTGGCTTTTTAAAGTACTGTAGACAATTTATGCCCGAAACAACTGTAGTAGTAAAAAACTTAAGTACAACACACGTTCTCTGCCTAGTGAATTGCTGGTTTAAGAATGCTATTTTAGTGGGAACACCTGCTGCCCATTTAAAGATGGGCACAGTGGTAGCAATCATTCAGCTGCCGTTTCCTACAATGCTTCATTAAAATGTCATTTTCTACATGGACCCTTTTCAAAGTAAGTCATTTTAAACATTATTATTTTAATGGCGGAGCTGTTTACGCTCGCCGTTTTGCCATTTCGCGTTAACAAAAGCTTATCGCGAACGGCCTCTGCCTTACGCAATAACTCGGCCGGCGCGCGCTCTCTTCGTCCTCCTCTACGGCTTCGCTCCCCGAGCACGTGCGCCCGCTGCGCCGATTCCTTCGGCGTGGCATGCAATAACTCTGATGAGAGAATGAGAAAGAGAAATAGAGCGAAAGAAAGAGAAAGAGGAAGCTAGCAATGTAGCAAGAAAGGGAAGACACAGAGACAAGAAAGAGATAACAAAGAAACAAGGAAGGCCGCCCAACTCCGCTGTTCCTTCAGGCCTGGCACCACTAGTGCGAAGCTGCCTTTTTTTTTTTTTTTGTAACACCATTCTCGGGCACTTCTTGGCACGCACAGTTGCGCACGAAGCACCTCAAATGGCTCAAGCGAAATGAACTCGAAGGTATCCTTCGCTTGTTTTCCTTACATTTTCCCATTATGACTTATATATGTCCAGGATCATAAACATGAATGACATTTTGCGTCAACAAAACCCCATTCTTAATTGAAACAACTGGGAGCATATATGAAGCAATAAACGTTGACATTGCCGTCAACCGCGTGTAATTATAACTACAGTAATTACGATACATTATTTTACTCCAGTAATTATTCCTGCAAAACGCTTTGCACGTGCATTAATTATGCAGAATGCCATGCAGCTGCTACTGTAATTTCAATTGTTTGTGGAATTTTAGGATTGTGTAATGACTAGAGGCCGGATTTTTAGGCACTGAAAAAGCTGCTTTTAGGCGCCAAAAATAGGCAGGCAAAACAATGTTTCAGGCTTCCAAAATCGTAAATATAGGCACAATAAATTTTCACATAAATTCAGATTATTTCAAACGAATACGTGCGCGACCTCTATCTACGACAGGAAAACAAAAACGCGAAGAGGAACGCTACGCGCGTCTTGTCTTCCCTCTAGCCTGGCCGTTAATTCTCACAGGGCGAGCGGGGAACGCAGTCGGCAGGCGTGCGAGAGGGGGGCAGCGTAGGAGAGGAGAGAGAGGGGTAGGGGACGCACATGCGCTGGTGCTCATCGCGGCGTTGCGCAGGAGATAATCTCGGCATGTCTAGCCCGCGTTTCAGAGGAAGAGTGGAAAGGGGGAGGGGAAGTGGGGAGGGTATGCGCAGTAATGGTGGTCACGCCGCACACCACCACCACCACCGGATTGAACTCCGCCATAAGATACTTCGCATCTAAAATGTTATTGCTCAAGATGGCACAAAGGCGCCAACATTTGAAAATAGCCTGCTTTGTCCCGCACGGCTCGCACTCCCGTGTTCTACTGAGTGAGTCAAGTAAGTGTCCACTGTCGAATCAACACACTCCTGAGTGTCTTTCGGCATGACTGAGAAGTGCAGAGCAGGAGCAGACAGCCAGATTGCTAAAAGACCACAAGGGAGGGATTCCTCCTATTGGCCGGGTCGAATTGCGTAGAGCCAATTTCTCCCCTGGCAGTGAACCACTGGCGTAGACAGGCGGAGGGGGGGGGGGGGGTCATCCTTCCCCCTCCCCTAAACTATTCAGTTTTGCGTGTGTATAATACACGCACACAAACAAACGCATGCACGAACATATATAAAGTATGGTTGTCGCAGCCCCCCCCCCCCCCTGCAAAAGATTTTTGTCTACGCTACTGCAGTGAACACCTTAAAGAGTACATTACAAACAAAACAAAAGCTGCGTGCACATCACATTTTTCTTTCTTTTTTTTGCTCTTCACTCTTCTTTCCGCTGACGGCTCTCCGCGGTTTCGCATTCGCCAACCGCTCGGGCCATGTCAGCGCGGCGGCGAATGCTGGCCGGCGTGTCCCGCTTCACTGCTGCTAGCGGTTGTTGGTTGGTTGAACTAGAAGACTAGGTTGAACCACATAATTCCCAACAGTCAATCTTACGCGGTAACATGAATAACGGTCTCAAACAGCACCCAGGAGCGAAACTTGAGGCTAAATAGCGTTCATATAAGCGCCAATCTTGAAAATAGGCATTTATAGGCATTTGTAAGCATTTAGGCACGAACGCCAAAAATAGGCATTTATAGGCATTATAAAAACACTATAAAAGCCCTTCTTAACCTCTAATTCATGCTCATATATCAAAATGGCGCGATAGGAGCGCAAGGAACAAAATAGGCATTTGCCTAAAATCCGGTCTCTATAATGACCCTCGGAGCCATGGACATCGGCATCGGGTACAAAAGGGGCACTTGCTAAGGGACCTTAGCACTTGCACCCACCCCCCCCCTCAAGCCGTTCTAGTGCATACCCCCCCCCCCCCCCCCCTGCCGCCGCGATGCAACGCGGCTTTGCGTCCTTATACGCAAACTCCTGCCGACGCCCATGCTCGAAGCCACGTACGTAGCATGGTTTACATGCTATCCCTATGCAAAAGGCTGAAGTCGTAACATGACCTCGCATAATCCTTCTCAGTCACTGTGAAACTTATGAAGTGACAATGGTCCACTGCGGTGGCATCGCATTAATTCACCAGTCGTTACATACTTGTTAGAGCATGAGTAGCTGCTACCACTCCATCTCAATCCCTTGGTTTCCACATACATTAAATGAAAGAAGGTTCGTGACACTAAGCACGCCGGATAAATGTACGAAATTAACACCCTTTCAGTTACCGCCTGTTTTAAGGCATGTTCCCACTGGGAAATTCGCCGCCTACAGAGAGCGCAATTTTCCTGCCGCCGAATTACCGCGTCGTTCACACCATTAAAAGGGTATGGGTCTGAGCTTGTTGGTAAGGCTTCATGAGTTCGAAACGGCGCGTCAATACGAGCACACAGGTCCTGTTCGTTACACTATACTTCGCCCACCACGCCGCCGCAAAGCGATACCCACGATTGCGCCACTTGCCGCGTAAAAATTTCTAAGGTGCTGACCGCTAACGAACAAGCAAGCGCCGGACACATGCCTGACATCCAGGATGTACAGGTCGACCACGCCGCTAAAACTACGACGTTTATTCTACTTCACGAGGGAAACGTTCGTGTATTCATGGTGTCGATACACACAATATTTTTTCTTTTTCAAATTATGCACTAAACATCAGCTTCTATGATGCCTTGAATACTAATAAGGTGCTCACCGTAAATGTGGACGACCGTGTACTACATGCACCCGTGGGCCCGCGGCGCTCCGCTCGCGCGTTCCTACAGAAGCAGAAACGAGCGTGTCACGTACTACCAGACCTGCTGGCAAGCTACTAACAGGCGATGCGTGACGAGCAGAAAGAAGCATTCGCCGAAGAATAAATGACGCCAGCGGCGGTGGTGGGTTCGTCCTGCTCTGCGAGAGCGCAAGATTGATCACGCAAAGGATGATGATGATGAGGATGATGATGACCTTTATAAATGGCTCACACCCACTCTGGGGGATTGGCCAAGAAACGGATAATTTATAGGTAAAAGTGGTCACATGTGAAAATGAATTATAGAAGGTTAGAATATATTATTAATGCTAATTAAAAAAAATTCCGAGTCAAAATCGCCCTGATTCAATTAAGAATTTTTGTACCGCGGTACAGACATCCCGGTGACAATGACCTAATGAGGAGGCTCCCAAGGATAGAATATTTGAAGTAATGAAATCCAATCTAATACGATTAAACGCTGCTTTGAGAATGTTTTTCCTCGGTAAATTACTGCTACCCCTTCTACCTCTTCTGCGAGATCACAGCAAAGAGTAAGTTGAGATACATTGGTACTCGTGACAACAGTACTTGTGCGCTTTTCAGAAAGAAAGAAGGGCTTGGCTGCCATTTTTCGAACCTCTGACTCGCGCTCCGATTGGTCCTCGGTGATGGAATCCGGCGGCAGGTGCCGCAAAAAAACGGTCCGGGGCCAATCGGCGCGATCTCCCACGGACGAACAGTGTTCAGGCGCCGCTCTTGTCGCCGAATATGTCTCAGTGTGAACGCGGCCTTAGCGTGATTTAACTGGTTGTCACGGAAAGAAAGTGCTATGTCTGTGCTTGAAACAAAAGATGATGTGTGTTACCCACTTCGTTCGTTCTAATTTGTTTTATTTATGTTTGTTCTGTTTAACAGGCGCAAGATTGGCGTCGAGTGCAAACCAACACTTACCCTCACTTACAAAGACAACACCACATACACCCCACAATGGACGCGCGCAGCTGTCCGTGGTATGGAGAACGGCCAACTCTCGCCCACATTACGTGGGAATGCCAATCGAGGCCCCCAAACGTCAATTCTCCCTTTTTGGGGACACAATCTCGATCAAGGCAGTGGGTGAGCTGGCTTGCTAGCAAGGATCGGGAGAGCCAGCTGGCTCTGCAAGCCCAGCGAGCCGCAAAGGCCACTGGAGCCCTGGACTGAGGGCCCCACCCACTTGCCCAGAAATGTTATATAGGCAATAAATGTTTTTACTACTACTACTACTCATTCAATGGACAGTGGAATGAGAATGCTGCAGTGATTACTTTGGTTGGGTGACTGCCTTAAAAATTCTGGGCTTCGAACAGTGTTAGGGTTTCTCACTTACAAAAAAAGGCCTTTAGTAAAGAACTACCTGGCGCTGAGTTCCGCAAAACTTCTTTGTGGCTGTCAACTGCCTCAAGAAGAGCATATAAAGGAGCGAACCATGTCTCGTAATTCCGGATACGAGTTCACGATATGAGTGTGTCTGGCTTTTATCAGTAAAGCTGCCCTGCGTTTTCAAACAGTGGCGGTTGTGGAAGATCGACCTGCGCAGACGTCTGTATCGACGGTTTATATGCTCGCGGCGTTGGTCACTCGACTGAGTCTTCAGACGGCGCGACGTTCAGCAGTCCTCGTTGGACGAAGAGGCCGGGCTGAAGACCCTCGAATACCAGTGCGCGTATGATGTGGCGTGCAGCGGTCCCTTGAGCACGAGCCGGCGCCGTGGTAGGCCCAGCTCGCGGTCCACGTCCTCGCGTCGAGGGCAGGGCTCGGCTGGTGGCCGGTCTGGTCTCCGCTCCACGCGCTCCACTGGCGCCATGGGTGCCTTCGCCTCGCCGCTCGAATGGCTCACAACTCTTCGCCTGACGGGAGGAGAGTCGGTAACAACGGTCATCATCAGTCGGACTGATAGATACTGGCATGGAGAGGGAGAGATGGTAATTTGAGGTCGGGAAAGGGAGAGGGGGAAGGAGATGTGTGATACTATGGAGGAGGCGATAAACCAGACTAACATATCGGGAATATTATTAAAACTTGATTGCCATGAAGGAAGGAAAAAAACTCTAAATCCAGCGCTTAATGTAGCACTAGTCCTGCTTTAATCCAGCGCTAATTCTGCAGTTAATGCAGCGCTAATGTAGTTCTTGTGTACGTCTTGGTGTAGCTCTAAATCCCTCGCTAAACCTTGCGCTATAATGTGTTTCTTGTGTAGGCCCTGGTGTAGATTTAAATCCCGCGCTAAATCCTAGCTGCGCTATTGTGGCTCTTGTGCAGGTCTTGGTGTAGTTCTAAATCGTAGGCTACCGTGAAACCCGAGGAAGTGCGTAGCACGGGCAACCCAGCGATTCCATTGGCAATCCACGGCCGGTCTGGAGGCGCGCGCTTGAGCGGCCGCGGGCAATCGCGTGCTTGCCGAGATGGTGGCGCCATCTCTTGCGCGGCGCGGGTATCAGCCAGATGTTTCAGAAGCATTTTTCACGCATTTAGGTAAATTATTGTGATTAATTCTTGGTTATTTGTGTAGTTTATATTATTTTAGACCTTGTTAGTTTATTTTTCACTGGTTTTGAGCATTGTTAGGCTTGTTGACCAATATTGACCAATGCGTGACCATATGCGGCATGAGACAGTGGATGGACTATAAGGCGATCCCCTAAAGTGTTACGTACTTAAAGAACTAGAAGGGAGCATTACGTGTCAATCTTGAAGCCTAATAATAAAAAAAATATTTAAGGGAAGAATAGGCCCTCGTCACGTGATAGGCAAGTGCTATGCTATTGGTCGGCTCGCTTTGGTTACGTCTTCTGCGGGAGCATCGGGGGCTTAAAGGGACACTAAAGGCAAATAACAATTTATATCAGATTGAAAGCTCAATGTATGACAACGTCTAAAACAGCAATATTATCAACAGCAGTGCCCTACTTACCGAGAAATTAAGCTAAATGTATCACTCGATGAGCGCCACGAGCGGCACATTTTCAAAATGATCCCGAGGACGTATGAGAGTCTGCCTACAAGCATTCACTAGTAATCAAACTAGCAGCAATAAAAAAAAGAACCTCCCGTGCACCAAGAGACGTAATAAAATGCTGTTTGTTCGTTTCTGTTTGATTCATGGAAAAAAGAACCTCTTTGGCGTTGCCATGGGGAACGGCACGCGTGGTTCAAAGGTTCCGTTTTCTCCGAACTGCGCTTCGCCCGGCGGCCGCCCGGCGCCCGGTTTCGCTCACGCGGTCGCGTCTCAGTGGTTGTTTCGGTATCGCGTACTGCCGCGTGTGTTTTGCGCGCTCGTGAAAGTCGGTCTGACAGAAAGTTCGACAAAATGCCGCATGCATGTGATGTTGCCGGATGCCCGAATGGTGCACGCCGCCAGTGCACGCCGTCGCATAATAAAGGCGGGCAACGTTGGGCACGGCAGCAGTGACGTATGAAAGTCGGATTTCAGGCGGGTGCTTTCAAGTGCGCTAACGCGATGCGCACCACTAAAACGTGATTTTATTTCAAAATAAGCACTTCCTTGGGATAAAAGTAGCACTACGAGGTTCCCGGACCGCTATTTCAACAATCAACGTCGACTTAATATTTGCCTTTAGTGTCCCTTTAACCCTACCCAGGAGGCACCACGCACTGGCTCGGAGGGGCGGCGTCAGAGGAGGTTTGCTTGCCGATGCTAGCGGAATCACGTGACGCTCCCTCCTAGTTTTTTTTTTTTTTTCGTTCTCCATGTGTGATGCGTCTCGCATACCGGCCCCTCTTGCGGATGTCGCTGTCGATGTACATGTCGGCGGCGATCTGCCACTGGCTCAGCGGGCCCTGGTAGCGGCCGAAGCCGCCGCGTAGCACTGATCGCGGAGGAAAGAAGGGCACCAGGGGCGGGCCGGTCGCAGCAGCAGCCGCGGTCGTGTGCAACGAGGCCGCATCCGGTGCCGTAGGCGCAAGGGTCCGCAGGGACACCTGCGAGCAGCAACACCATGGGGTTTCTTCGAACGGGACACGTATTTTTTTTTAAAAACCAAGTTCAGTTAAACAGTGTAGATCGATGTACAACTGCTGCAGGTGAATGTCCAAAAGTTACTAGAGGATCTTAGTGCTTCATTAGCTAATCACAATAAGAAAGATGAGCCAAACTACCAGTAGAAGCTATAGTCCAAAGGATTAAAAAGGGCATGATGCAAAGAAAAAAAGTATAATGAAAAAATTGTTACGAATGCTCATTTAATGTTACACGTGCTCACGATTACACATGACGTGTAAGCATCGCAATGGGAGAAAATAAACAGAGTTTACCCTAGATCCAAACAGAGCCGAGCCGAAGTCATCCTGGGCAGCATCCGCGACAGCTTTTGGCTTCTGAAGAAACTGCATGGGAAAAAGTCGCAACCTTTATGGTAACGGCACAGAAAGGCATTACATCGGCTAGTGAGAGAGCTTATAGACATTTTGAAGACGATTACATATCTCGCGGCCTTTCAACGCGTACTTTTATGCCCCCCCCCCCCTTTTTTTTCATGACATTTTGCTTGTGGGAAATTCATCAATGCTTTATTTAAATAACATTTGTGAATCGTGACGTCTATCGCACGCAAAAAACTCGTACGTGCGTGCATGCGTGTGAACGTAACCGTAATTAATTACTTTATACCATAGGCGTGCGCAGGGTTCCCCATTAGAGGGGGCAAAGGTTCGTCGGTCACTGGAAGGGTCAACGTACGGAGCAGATTTTGCGCCCCCTCTCTTAGGTGACTAGGGGGGGCGGCAGCCCCCCCCCCCTGCCCCCCTCCCCCTGTGCGCACGCCTATACTTTCTACAATTACTGCCAAAGAAGAAGAACGCTGCAAAAAGCGCAAGGTAAGGTTGTATACCCGCTCTAAATGCCTATTACTCTTGGGCCTGTCACGCAACAGCAACTGAAATGACATGCACTTGGTCAATTCTGAATGAGTGAAGATCAAACGAAGTTGCGCTGAGCATACGTTACGCGTGTACAAGCAATAACACTAACTTCTGTGACGAGACGTCATATATACTTGCGCGCGTGAGCGCCCACCTTTCATCACTCAGACATGTCCAGCAACTTTCTAATGTACGGGGTCACGGCCACGCAGGTTTTCGACGGTAATAGCTGCCGAGTACCACAGATGTTGCGTTCCAAGAACTGTTTGCACCTTTTACCCCAGGAAAGTCGGGGACCTGAAGCAGGCCGTCGTGAGAAGCACCTCGACCAACAAGGGGGGCCGCGGGCGTCTGCGCACGCCTATGATACCAGTCCAAATAATATTAGCATGTATGTAATGTTCATATAACGTGAACGATAGTAATGGTTCGCAAGAGTGCTTTATCGGTCGAGTCGCGTATCACTGTGACGGCCACCTTTCACGATGACGGTGAAACTGGTTAGTGCTTGGCGCATAACTGTCGGAATTATTGTCATGTCGTTAAGCTATACGGTTTTCTTATTGCAAAATGCGCGGCACCCTCCATAGCACCGATGTGAATTGAATGGCGTCCTATAGCAGTTGTATACGATGCAGATTTCTGCACGTTCTTCTATTCATATCTCATCATTTCGTTCAACTAAGCCGCGTGACTATTCAAGCAGCCTTTCAAAACCAGCGTGTCGAGGAACTATAGGTACTGACGGTTGCAAAACTTTTGGAGTCATGAAAAATCAGAGGCATGAAGAACAGCGAGCTGTCTGCGAAGCGCACCTTTCGATCCATGTAGCGATTGCGCTTGTATCTTGCTACTACGGTGGGGTCCACTCCAGGGTCCATCTGCGACACGAGCGTGGGTTGAGGCGTTTTTTCCGGTGCCTTGCTGTCCGTTCGAGGCGGGACCTCTGATTTTTTCTCTTTCCTCCATCGAAATTTTGACAGAGTCCACGAGTCGTGCTTCATGACGGGCACGGTAACTGCGTGTTCCAAATAAGGCCTCGTGAGGTCGACGGTACATTTCAGAACGTCAAAAGCCATGTAGACACCAACAGAAAGAAGGAAGTGTCTGAAGAACACGAAAATTACCGGCAATGTGCTAATGTTCAGCTGAATGGAATAAGGATTTCGAATATACCAGACTGACCCATCTATAACGAGAAAACCTCAGCAGTGGACAAGTGGCGGTATAGAGTGTTGAAATTGAACGCACTTGAATTTCAGCTCCGGAGAAACTTGACTCGTGCTTTGATGATGGATCGACCCTTGCGTGGAATGAACCTCCAAGAACAGCGGCAGGAACATGTGCTGCGCGACAGAAAATATTTATACGTTAGCTACATCTCAGTGATTCAAAAAGGATGTCGCAGAATGTATTGAAGTGACAGAAAGCTAGAAATCCCGTATGAATGTGAACATTTAAAAAATCACTGGCAGAGAAGGCAGAGCTAATTTTTTGGACCTTGGGGACTTGACGCTTCGCTTCCAGCATACCTTCTGTGGGAGCTACACAAGTCGCAAGCCCAGTAGATATGCATTGGCATACGATGGACCGACTAGCCGTAAGAAGGAAAGGGACCCAAAACAACACCAATTGTATAATACTATTGACTGACCTCTTCAATTGACAAACAGAAAATATTCGCAGTAAACAGCACGTCCATCCTCCCAGCCCCACTCCTCGAAAAAGAAAGTAATCAATAAAGAGAAAGTGCAGAATGAAAGGGGTTAGGTTTATACAAATATCATTTCAACTGATGATTTCTGCTGATATTAGAAAGGACTGATGTATTCCTGAAAGAGCTGGTACGAAAATGTAATGGGATATTACGGTTTCTTTCGGGTCCGCTGGCTTCGGGTGCCGTACGTAGCAGGGGTCTTGTCATTTTGTGCGTTGTTGACGTAGGAGGCTAAGTAGTCGGTACGTGTTTCTGAACACAATATGTACTATGCAATATGCTTAACACTTCTCATGTCGTTGAAGGTCGAAGCGAGAACAACTTCCAAGGTGGTGCTCGATAAAGTTCTCTCAGTGCCAGCGATGCGCATTAGTGTGTCTTGACAATTCTGTCGTTCTTGAAGCAACTGCATAGCAGCATTACAATCAAGGGAATATGATGAAGTCAGTGCCAGGTACGGTGATGTCCGCCGACCTATACGTTGTCTTTGGTACTGTGTCGTCGGAGGTCGTGTTATAGCGCGCGGGTTCTTCTGGGGTCGGTGTCTCATAAGAAGGAAGCGTTTAGTGGCCTCAGAGAACTGTTTCTGTTGACACTGGCTACAATGCCAAACGGGAGCCGATCATACCTCTTTTATTCGCCTTGATTGCCACACTGAGTAATGTGGGAATTAAACTATATGTAAAGATGGAAGGCTGCTATCATACGACATATAATGAATGAAACAGTTACTTGCAAAATGCACTGCGCGTGAACTCAAGTCATGATTGTCAGGTTTTTCAGTTCTTATCTTCACGCCTCGTATAAGTATGTTTTCGTGAAGAGGTTTTGTCCAACGCATCAGTCGCCTGCACATCTTACAAGGTTGGATCCGCCTGCAACCAACATCCTGATAACGTACAGAAATCGATTATCTGACATAAATCGATTATTAACGTGCTAAGCTAGGAGCGTATGAGAAGATATGTGCATCGAAGACACGCCGTCAGCTGCGAGGATGCAGAGGGAAACAAGATACATGCAGTGGAGTTCCGCCGCGCGAATTGCCGTCACCGAGTCAAGCGAAGCGAAAATAATCAGTACAATTGATTGCTGAAGAAGTGGAGTAAGAAAAAAGGGCAAAGAGGTTGAGTTAGTAGATGCAGCGCAGCGAATAGCAAGAATTAAAACACGTCGGGGTAAGCACCGAAGCCCCGCTGCCACTAAATGCTTGCACACATCTCGGATAATATTTTTTTTCTGCAATTGTCAGTTCACGCATTTTCCAGCGTGACAACGTGGGCCCCTAGGTGCGTCTGGCCAGCCATCCTCTTCCTGTCAAACACTCGGACTGATGTCGCAGATGTGCAGTTTCTGGCGATGCGAAGGGGCGGTTCCATTGTCGGCATGCCATCGGCATACTGCACGCTCACCGGAGATCGAAAGCCTTCGACTCGCTGCCAACGAAGTGGAGCATTGCGAATGGATATTTACTCATCGATTACCTTACTTTGTAGGCAAGAATTACCACCCCAGTGACAAAAGCTAAACTTTGGCGCGCATCCTATGGTGTGCCGCACGAACAGGACGTTTCTCTCACGTTTTCCTATTTAGGTTGGGTTACGTCGTTGTTTTAATGCGATTCGCCGCGAGATCGGGCTACAGGTGGCAGCACCGTCGCCGCGCTAGTGTGGATAGGGGGCTGTCAGCGCGTATACAAACGTGCACAACAGTGCTTCGTTGTGGACGATGTGACCCGATTTCCGGCAAAAAAATTGCGTTGACTGCAGCTTTGTGGTAATATGTGCGCTCTTCATTCCCGAAATAATGCACGAAGCGCGCCGAACGTTACAATTACATGTGAAGAAGCGCATTCTGCCAACGAACGGGTTGATCGCCTTCGGTGACAGTCGGCGCTTTCGCAATGGGTGACGTTTTCTTGTTGTTTTATTTGTACATGTTTAGCTTGTGTCACCTACTACGCACTGCTGTATCGCGCGAATGAATTAACTATTTACTTCTTGTTCATTGGGATGCCCCTCAACAAAAAGAAAGCCCATATGCTTGCACGATGAGTTGAAATAGCACTTTGTGCACTGCATGCTCAAATATTCATTCGCATTTCTTATTCAGTTCTCCATGAAATGTAGGACAGTTTTATAGGTTTACTGAGAAAAGCTACGTGGCTGACAGCGCTTTAGCGCTACGGAGACGTTTAACACGCACACGCTTGTTTTTATTCCAGTAACAGTACACAAACGTAATTGTACAGCGCGGAAATTTCTTCGATTGATTACTTGCACGACAGTAATGGAACAAAGGTCCAGCTATTTCACGGGACCAAAGGACGCTTTTTAATACGAATAATGTCCCGCTGCCTTCTGTCAATCTAAACAACGCAACACAAACGCTCAAGATAATGTGAAGAAAAAAAAAAGATGTGGCTTCGCGTGAAATTACTACGACATAAATGTAAACTACGCCGTTTGGATTAATTTTGACCATTTTGCGCTCTTTAAAACGCGCACCTTATCTAAGTACAACCGTGTTTTGTATAAATTTCGCCACAAGTTAAAATTGCGCAAGGCAACTCAGTTTTGCGATTTCCGTGTCATTCATTTTCTGTTCTTTTAGGAAACAATTTAAGTACCGAAGTGTCAGACGGGGACTTAACAGAAAATATTTCTCTCTAGTGAGACCAGGACCGTACACAACTAAAGCTCGTCGCGTAACGTATAAACAACACCTAAACACAACGCTCAAGTACATGCGAGTCTTTTTTACCACCGCGCCGCTAAAAGGCTATATTCACATGAGATTTAATACTTTTCATCTTTAGGGCAACGCCAAGTGCACATTGCAATGCGCTTGAACCACAGAGCGGCACCTACACTGATATGACTCTCGTGAACGGAGGGTACGACGACCACACACAGCACTCTCGACAAGTGCACTCTCTGATCTTATTACAGTACATATACAGCCGATCAAGGCCAAATGCTTCTTTACATCGTGTTAGGCATACGTACGACGGTTAAAGTTGCACTAACGCAACGGAACAACCGCCTTTTGAGGATCTGCATGACGTACGCGCACATGCAAACACAACGGGCTAGCAGACGACGCACGGAGCAATCCACACTAGGTGCGGTTCAGCCAGAAGCCGCTAGGTGGCGACTCTGCTCGATCATCGCGGCCAATAGCGTTAAAAAACTCGTTCCGCAGAAATTCCGGTGTCGTTGTCGGCGTCGTTGGTTGTACGTGAGCGAAAATTCGAGGTAGATGCAAATAAAGAAATAAAAAATTTGCAGTGGCTTAGCTCGGCTATGCCAGGATATACGTAGCGTTAGCAAAGGTTCAGCTGAATATTCTTAGCTTTCCAGATTGTCTAGGATTATTAGCCTTCTTCTGTTCATTCTTCGTACGCTGAATCGCTAATTGCGAGGCAACTACTTCGGGATCCGATGAGATAAGCTTCTCGGCTCTTCTGCGCCGTCGAGCAGCATTTGCGCTCTCCTTCTCCATGGCGTTACCCACCGGCAAACGCCAGTCAGAGGCGCTATCAAGCGGCCCCAGCGCAGTGTCAGACGGCGACTGCACAGCGAAGACGAATAGCTGCGCGCGCGCCGGCGCCACTGTGTCTATGGCTACGACGTCACTCCTCTCGAATGCGGCGCAGACCAGCAGCGGCTAGCCGCGCGCGGCGGTGGCGGAGCCTGCGCGCGCGCCGGCGCCAGCGTGTCTGCCGCGCCTACGACGCCACTCCTCCCGAACGCGCAGACCAGCAGCGGCGAGCCGCGCGTGCGCGCGGCGGTGTCGGAGAGCGCGTGAGATGCCAGCTCCGGTGACCCAGCTGTGTGACATCACTGATCCTCGCGCATGCGCAGCACGGCTCATGACCATCCACGCGAAATTGGCTCCGGCTAGGCAAGTGTAGCTAAGGCTACAAAAATATTCAATTCGAGTGGGACCGGGTATGCGAACCTACGACCCTTCACTCCGTAGCGCGATGCGTTTAGCCGCTCGAGCGTGGCACGGAGAATATTACCCGCAAGATGGCGCAAAGGGCCCACGCGCGCGCTTTAATCGGTCTCGCTCCGCCGTGTTTAGTCGCTCCGCATGCATGGATATAGGAGCCGGAGGGCGTCCGCACTTTGGCTTTCCTTACGGCACGGTTTAGGTGTTTACCGAGAAGCAAAGCAGGCTAGCGATTGGGAAGGCGATACGAACACGGTCCGATTACGCTATCTATAGAGTTTCTTACAATAATACCTAGAGGGGAATCTGGCGCTAGTGTCTATGCGGGCTCCTTGAGACGCGCTTCAACCACCATGGGAATGATGGGAAGTACAGACTTCGGATTTGCTTCGGATGGATAAAGTTCTTGAGATTCGCAACGCTTGTTTGCCGAGTGTAAAACAAAGTGATATGAAGTTAATTCCAAATAAAACTTGCTTAATTCTTTTGTATGGTAAACTTATTGCAAAGTTGGCGTGACCGTAAGATGGAACTGAAAGCTGAACAAATTGAACCACCAGGGTATGCATTGCTCTGCAACTGTGTTCCAGATTTGGCATCACCAGATATGAATTATTTTTGTACAACCTTGAAAAGAAACACGCTTTCTTTCCCTCGAAATTACGCATTATCTATTTATGGAAATAACAGTAACTGTATTGAGTGAGAAACACGTAAGACGATCGTCTGCTGCGATGCCAGGTGCGTCTGTTCAAGTGGTCTGCCTCCAACGCATCTCTCGTTTTGTTGTGAAGTCGAGTCAGAGGAGCGCGACGGTGCGTCTACTTAGCTTCGCCGTCTTTTTGGCAGCTGATTTGAACGAGTTTTGGTAAGACGGCTTATCAAACAAACTGAACTCGATGCAGTTTGCTGCACTGACAGGGACCTACATCTGTGCGCAGCGGTGAGTGCACGACGCTTTGCTAAAACTGTCAAATACAACCTGTAAAGCTGCAGCGTCGCAGCAAACCAAGAGATCTAGCGGTCTTCAGCCTCTTTGAACAACAAAGGCGCTGCTTGAATGCTTTGAAACGCACCCCACTACCCACGCCTCGCAAATAACGAAACTGAAACTGTAGAAAAAGATCCGTAGACAGTTCGCTAGCTAACGCTATCCAATCCGAACTCATGGTGGTTGATAGCATAGAGTTTCCTACAATACTTACTAGAGGGAACTCTGGCGCTAGTGTCTATGGGAGCTGCAACGTATGACGCTTCAGCCAGCATGGGAATGATGGGTAGTACACAAATTTGTCTAAACTTCGTTCTTTCGGCTCCGTTTGGCTCCGCATTGGCTGCATCCGCTTTGTCGCAAAACAAAGTTCAGCAAAAGTCAGCAGTTTTACTTCACCACTTTAACTTTTTTAGACTCACCAAATCAAACGTGGTCACGAAGTTCACAACGGTCCATTCTTTTATCCAAAACGAACGCCAAAACACAGCAATAAACAAAGCCGCAAGTGCGTTTGAAGCCGCAAGCACGAAGACTAGGCAAATTTGTGTACTACCCATCATTCCCATGGTAGCTGAACGATCGCAGCGCCAGAGTCCCCTCTAGTTAATTTTAGGAAACTCTATGGTTGATAGTGGTTGAACGATCGCAGCGCCAGTTTCCTCTCTAGGGTATTGTATGAAACTCTTAAAAGCGAAGCTCAAGCGTTCTCCAAGTTTGTTTGTTTTGTAACACGAAAGTGTTTTATGCCGGGGTCCACCAAGTACATCCGTCACGGATATGACGTTGATAAAATGGACGCCAACGGGTGAGAAAGAAAAAAACCAAGAAAAAACATGGCTGATCCCTCCGTCATAGGAATCGGTATAACACGAAAGTTAAACGTATCTTCACAGAAGTAGTGCTTATTGTGTGGTGATATATGAGAGCTTGTACAATGTCTATTCGTGTTTGGCAGCTATAGCACCGTTTGACGTGGATGCACCCTTGTTGACAGCATGTCATTATCGTGACGACTAACGCCCATGATCATTATTAAACCGTTGTGGTAGCTGACGGTATGAACATATATTTGGACACAGCGAATCGTGAATACCGCGTAAGGACGATATCAACAAGCCCATAATCAACACTGGTACCCGGTATGCGCTTCTTCAAAGCGTCGTCAATTAAGGAGAGAAACGGCACGCTGTGCGCTTTCTAGTAATGGGTAGCCGACGCCTGTGTTCATGCATACACTACCACACACTGCGCTTCAGCAACACGGGAGGTAGAGGTTCGTAGCCTGAGCCGCAAACGCGTGCGTCCTGCTGGCTTGTCTCGCAGGCGCGGCTCTCGCTCCACCAAGGCACGACATTCGCCCGTCGAAATCGCGTCCTTTCTGCAACGCATATTGCAGCAGTTTTGTTAGTCGGTGCTCTCGCAATTGAAGCAGTCGGCCGCGGAGAAATCCCGTTAGTGCACGTGGAAGCTGCACTACTCCGATGAGCCGACGCACGCTAACACGAAGCCAAAGGCAAAGAACGTAACTGCGTCAAGAGTACCTCGGCGACGCCAGCGCGGCCAGTCTACCTCTCTGGTATCGAGACGCTTTATACCATGCTTTATACCATGACCTCCGATATCGCGTGCAATCTCGGAGGAAGCGCTAGTAATTGTCGATTGTGAAGTATTACTTATTTTCACACCTCACAGGCGGCGGCACCGCCCCGCTCCGCCCGCCGCGAAAGAGAATGTGTGAAAGATATAGGGCGCGTTCGCGCCGTGTGTAGTATCTCCGGAGTTAGCTTACTCGGTAGGGCGTCGGGGCGCTTGCCGTCGTGGCCGCAACGTCGTGGGTTCGATTCCCCGGGGGTATCTTTTTCTTCGTTTTTTTCTTTCTCACCCGTTGGCGTCCATTTTATCAAAGTCATATCCGTGACGGATGTACTTGGTGGATGGACCCCGGCATAAAACACTTTCGTGTTAAAAAATTGGCCGCGTATCTGCGTGCTTGGCTGCAAATGTCGTCTAAAAGACGATAGAACAGCGCTGCGTGAGATATGGACGTCATCTAGCAATACGTCGGGAAACATGAGTGCTGTGTTGCGGGCTGGTAGTCCCGGCGCAGCAGCAGGCGAAGACCGGCGGTGACCAACGCGACCGGCGGGAACGCCAGCCAGCCCGAACACGCGGTTTGGCACGAAGCGCTGAAGCAGAAGAAACTTCCGCACTCAACGAGTACTCTCCACACACTCTTTTATTTACACGTCACCTGGCTAAAACAGGAATGCCAGAGCGGCGCCCCATGGCATTCGTACAGTGCAGAGCCGTATATTCCTTCGTAATATACGGCTCTGGTACAGTGCAATACAGAACCGAAACCGAAACACAACAATGAGCTCGTGCAGAGGGCACGGAGGAAGTCTAGTTTAACGCGCAGTCGCATTTTCAGCGCAGCTTAAGAAACTAGGGTATTTAGAATTACGTATGTATGCATTTTCTATTAAAGGAACACACCACCTAATACTTACCTAATGATGTTGCGCCTCAGATATGCGTAATGTTTGCTTTTTGGTTGACAATGTACACAAGTATGAACCTAGTCAGCCGTTCAAGATGGCTGGCCCTTGGGCAAGTGGTTCAACTTTGGCCGACTAATTGAATCGAGGGACGTGCCGACAAACAGAAAGACAGAAAAGACAGACCAAAATTTCTCGTTTAGGTATCCCAGAAAGACTATCGTCTTTCAAAGATACCCCCCGGGGAATGGAACCCACGACGTTGCGGCCACGACGGCAAGCGCCCGACGCCCTACCGAGTAAGCTAACTCCGGAGATGCTACACACGGCGCGAACGCGCCTTATATCTTTCACGCATTCTCTTTCGCGGCGGGCGGAGCGGGGCGGTGCCGCCGCCTGTGAGATGTGAAAAGAAGTAATACATCACAATCGACACTTACTAGCGCTTCCTCCGAGATTGCACGCGGTATCGGAGGTCATGGTATAAAGCATGGTATAAAGCGTCTCGATACCAGAGAGGTAGACTGGCCGCGCTGGCGTCGCCGAGGTACTCTTGACGCAGTTACGTTCTTTGCCTTTGGCTTCGTGTTAGCGTGCGTCGGCTCATCGGAGTAGTGCAGCTTCCACGTGCACTAACGGGATTTCTCCGCGGGACCATTTGCAAAAATCTGCAAGGCGGCTTTACTGCAAGGTTGTTTTCCAACCAAAAACTCTCGGTCGCAGACTGGTTTTCTCGCTCATTGTACTTTTACCGGGAAGGCACGCGAGTACGACAAAACGACCTCTTCCCCCAACTATTACTGTGGCGCCGCCTCGTACGAACCCTCAGCCTTCGCTAGGTGGACAAGGCAGCCGTCGTTCGTAAGAAAAAAAAGGGGGGGGGGAGGGGGTAGAGAAGCAAGAACGGAATGAGCGAGAAAAGCAGTCGGGGATTGAGAGTTTTGGTTGGAAAACAACCTTGCAGGAAAGCCGCCTTGCAGATTTTTGCAAATGGTCCTAACAAAACTGCTGCAATATGCGTTGCAGAAAGGACGCGATTTCGACGGCGAATGTCGTGCCTTGGTGGAGCGAGAGCCGCGCCTGCGAGACAGAAGCCGCAGGACGCACGCGTTTGCGGCTCAGGCTACGAACCTCTACCTCCCGTGTTGCTGAAGCGCAGTGTGTGGTAGTGTATGCATGAAACAGGCGACGGCTACCCATTACTAGAAAGCGCACAGCGTGCCGTTTCTCTCCTTAATTGACGACGCTTTGAAGAAGCGCATACCGGGTACCAGTGTTGATTATGAGCTTGTTGATATCGTCCTTACGCGGTATTCACGATTCGCTGTGTCCAAATATATGTTCACACCGTCAGCTACCACAACGGTTTAATAATGATCATGGGCGTTAGTCGTCGCGATAAAGACATGCTGTCAACAAGGGTGCATCCACGTCAAACGGTGCTATAGCTGCCAAACACGAATAGACATTGTACAAGCTCTCATATATCACTACACAATAAGCACTACTTCTGTGAGATACGTTTAACTTTCGTGTTATACCGATTCCTATGACGGAGGGATCAGCCATGTTTTTTATCTTTTACGCGTGTCAATGAAAATATATTCTGTTTTTTTTCTTTTTGCGACATGCTAAGAGTTGAGACACTCGATCACGGTGTAAGAATATTCAGGCGTTGACACTGCGCGCGCCTAGGCGGTCAGAAAATGTTCGGTCGTCGGTCCGTTGAGCGGTGCGCCATCTAATGGCTTGAGGCGGAGATGCGCCCGCGAGTAGCCGAATCACGGCGGTGCTGCGTCATCGCCGCCGCGCTCGCCGTGCCCTCTCCTGTTGCTCTCTCGATTTCGCCCCTCGACGCCGCTTGGCGGATGCACATTATCCAGCAAAATGGCACAGAAAAATGCACGTTATCAGCAGCATGCGCGTTGCTATAGAGACGACTGCCCCGCTTTTCGTAGCGCCCTCCAGACGGTGCCGATGAAACTGCAAGTCATCTGATAAGAGCCCGAACATTATCTGGACGCGCGTGGATTGCGGTTACCCATGCGTTGGGGAAGAGTGTCATCACCTGAGTATATTCTTACACCGTGCACTCGATGGAATATCTTACTCAAAGCCAATGGGAGGCCGTGTGGCTCAGATCGAGCTTAAATGACCAGTGCTACAATGGTTTACAGGTCCGTTTGGTGGCATGGGGCCCCTCCCGTATACCCGCTTGTTTTCTTATGTGTATATAAAGTCCAGAAGAGGTGCACACAACCGCTGACAATTTTTATGAGTTTTTTCATATAACTGAAATTTATTACTGCGGGAGGGATTGCCGCTGTGCAGTGATAGATCGCCAGTATATCAGCGGTGGATTTTTGGTGATGGCGAGGCATCTGGTCATCGGTGCTATGGTCACATTTCCATTAAATGGCCACTTCAGCCATCGGGAGCTTTAATTGCACAATTCCGAAATGTGACGCACAGTAAACGATATTAAATGAATGTTTACGTACCGCTAACTTCACAGTTGCATTTTATTGCGATAGCAATTATATGGACAGTCTCGGCTGGAAAATGTCCGTCCCCGTCGCCGTCATTCACCGTATATGTATAGGTATGTATATTATATATATATGTAACGACACCGAGGAATCACGAATCCAATACGGTCGCCATTACTGTTTATTTCCGTCCCTCTTCTTTCTCGCCCTCTAAGAACTGTACCCTTGCGTCTTCTTTGCCATCTTCTTCCTTACACTCCCCCCGTTGTTTGTCGTCACCCCTCCTGGGGTGATACCGAAGAACGTTGCTTGTAGCGGCGAATTCAAGCTGTCCGTCATTGAGGTAGCCAATGGTCTTTAGCACACCTTGCTGTACCGATATTTTTATGACTTTAAATGGTCCAAGAATTCTTGTGTCGCTACCAGGCAGACCCTTCCGCACGAGCACAAGATCATTCAGTCCAATATCCGGCTTGTGTCCTTGGTGTCGCTTGTCGAATTGGAGTTTCATAGCCTTTCGGTATCTCCTTTGTTCCTGGTTGGTTTTTCGGTGTTCAAACAATTGCAGTTGATCATCGATTTTAAGTTCTTTGTCGGCTGGCAGTATGGGCACTTCGCTATAGGCAGCAAAATGCGGGCTGCAGCCAAGACTCGTAGTGTGTGTTCTGTTGTGGTGGGCCACAGCCGCTTCTAGGCAGCACTTCCATCCGCCTTTAAACGTTGGGTACATGGACATGAATTGCTTGATGTCACGTATAACCCTTTCCGCCATTCCATTGGCCTGCGGGTGAAATGGAGCGCAACGGCGTAGTGTAATGCCACGGCTATCTGCCCACTGTTGAAGTTTCTTGCTTAAAAATGCGGGTCCATTATCAGATATGACGACTTTCAGCGGTGAGAATATCGCTCGGTCAAGCAAGGCGATAACGCTGTTCGTGTCTTCTCGTCCAGGACGTGCCGCTACCATTCTGGTGCACTGATCTATGGCAATCAAGAAAGACTGTGTCTTGCGAACCCCGGAACTCTTCTTTTTCAGTTCCGCAAAGTCCACGTGGACGACTTCAAAGGGTTTGTCCGAATGGTTTGGCAAGACGAGCTCGTCGGGTCGAGGCCGGTATTTCGCTTTATTCACTTGACACAAGTGGCACGACTTGACATAGGCTTCGACGTCTTTTTTCATGTATGTCCATGTGAACCGTTTGAGAAGCTTGTTGTACGTTCGCCAGAAGCCATCATGACCACCTGATTCGGGGCTGTCGTGATATAAGTGAAGCACTTTCGGAATCAGTGTGTCTGGTACGACGAACTTGCCATCCTTGAAGTGCAGACTTTCATACCCTTCCCATAATCTCGTCAAGTTAACTGTTCCATGCGGGATCTCGACCGCCAACCGAGACAGGGCGTCGGCGTCAGTAAGATGGCTACCTTCACGGTGGAAGACGTCAAAATCGTACTGTTGAAGTTCATTGACCCAGCGGGCCAATTTTCCCCTTGGCTCCGACATATTCAACAGGTGCGTTAATGCTTGGTGATCCGTGTATAATGAAAACTTTCTTCCATCGATGTATGATCGGAAGTAGCGCACAGCCATTAAAACAGCAAGAGCCTCCTTCTCAGTTGTGGAATAATTCTGCTGTGTAGGGTTGAAGGTGTAGGAGTAGTATCCTATAACCCTAAGCTGTTGAGCTGGAGGTGAACTGAGGTCTCTTTGGTACAGAACCGCCCCTGTACCATAATTGGAAGCGTCCGTATTCATCTCGAAAGGTAAACTATAGTCCGGTAGAGTAAGAATAGGGTCCGATGATATACGACGTACAAGTTCTTGATAAACCCTTTCGCAATCTTCGGTCCAAACAAAAGGCACTGTTTCTTCGTGAGCTCCGTCAAGCACTTCGTCATCTTGGAGAAATCTTTAATAAAACTCCTGAAGTGGCCTGCGAGTCCAAGAAAAACTCGAAGTGAGTGAATGTCATGTGGCTTCGTGAGCTTTGCGATCCTTTGAACGGACTCCTGTTTGGTGCTCTTGGTGGTTCCGTCGAACACTCTTCCAAGGAAAACCACTTTCGACTTAAAGAACTCGCTTTTCTTCTCATTGATCTTGAGATCCGCGTCACTAAGAGCTTGTAACACTTTCCCGAGATGTCCAGCGTGCTCCTCTTTTGATCTTGAGTACACTATAATGTCGTCAATATAAACGTTGCAGAAGACTGCCAAGTATGGCTTCAAAACACTGTTCATCATCTTCTGAAACCAGGCTGGAGAATTTTTCCAGCCAAATGGCAGCCGGTTGTACTCATACACGTCAAATGGCGTAATGAATGCCGAAAACTTCTTCGTTTCTTCTTGCAGAGGTACTTGCCAGAAGCCTTTGCAAAGGTCGAGACGCGAAAACACTTTGCAGCCTCCGGTTTCATTGATTATTTCGTCAATATGTGGCATTGGAAAGGGAAAAAAGGTCAGTCTGCTTGTTTATCTGCCTGTAATCGGTGCAGAGACGAAATGTTCCGTCCTCTTTTGGTGCAATAGTTATCGGTGAAGCAAAAGGAGACGTAGAAGGGCGTATGACACCGGCATCAAGCATTTTCTGTAGCTCTGCCTTCAGCCACAACTTCTTTTCTCTGGACATGTTGTAAGCCTTCCGCTTCACTGTGGTCGTATCTCGGAGCTCAAATGGTACTTCAAACTTAGTGGTCGCCTTCGGGTATCCGCCTACACAAAGTAACTCAGGATACATGCGTGTGACGTCTTCTGCGGCAGTGGGCTTGCGGGGGTTTTCGGCAACGGCTGTAAAGGTAGTCAGCAGGCGATCATCATGTGTGGTAACTTGTCCATCCCAATATAGATTCAAACGCAATTCTTGCATTACCGGGCGGGACAAAAGAAGTTGATACTTCACTCCATGAAGGGCCAGTGCTTTCACAGTCGTACTCTTGCCCTGACACGTAATCAAGATCTCTGTCCATTCATCATACAGTTGTTTCCTGCCATCATAGCCGTACACGATGACGGGACAATCTTTTCTTATAGTTAGCTGAGGAATCGCGTCCTTGTTAATGACAGTGATTGACGCTCCACTGTCAACTAGAGCTTTCACGTCCTTCCCATTTACTTGCGCAGGCACGTATATTAGCTTGGCGCGGTCCGTGAGAAAAATCTTTTCGTATGCTTGGGACGAAGGGTCGTCAGAACATCCTTTGGTAAATTTCCTTTTCTTCGTCTGCCTTGTGTTTTTCGTAGACGGCTCGGGTTCGCTGAATGGGTCTGGCCATCCAGGTGCTGGAAACATTTCAGCGGTGGTCACTTCTCTTGCCGAAGACTGTCGCTTTTGAACGAACAACAGCTTCATAATCTGCAGTAGCTCCTCAGGCGTTCGTGGTGTTCCAAGCTGAACATGGCGCTGCATGCATTCAGGAAGTCCCAACGTGATGAGGCACACAAGTGACGAGTCGGAGAGTGCAGAGTCCGCCGCATGCAATAGCCTCCACTTCTCGAAAAAGTAGTTCGTAACAGGACCAGAGAGGTACCTCAAGGCTATTGCACGGTCCCAACTTCGAAACTTGCTTTCACAGAATGTCGCTAGAAAGCTCTGCCTCCAGTCCGCCCAAGGATGTCCTGCCTTCTCTGTTGCTCGGATGTCATGCCAGGTCTTCGCAACGCCTCCCAGGTAGAATCGCATGTGCATTATTTTGTCGCGATCGTGATTCCAAAAATTTTGATCGCATGCATATTCGTAGAAGTCAAGCCAGGCCTGAGCATTCATTGATGATGATCCATCGTAGATCTCTGGCTTAATTACTTCCAAAGGTGGTTTCAGAGATCGGTCAACTCCTGTCTGCATTATAAGCTCCAACAGGTGTTGTTGCCGCTTGCTATTTTCTTCCTGCAGCTTGATTATATCTTGGAAAATATCTTTGCCTCTTAACGGGCTGTCTGTTTTAGCAATCACCTCTTTTGTCAGTCCGGCTTCGTGTAGTCTATCTTCACTATGGAGCCGACCAGTATGCGCGATGGCCGCTTTGAGTTCCTCACAATTCATATCTTCTTTCGAGAATTGGCGATATGTCGCCGAACAGTCAGAGCTCACGCGGACAGATCGACTTTCCACCATAGACGCAGCATGCAACGCTCACCGTCTTGACACATCTTGCAGCGACGTCGACGCGCATGGTCGTCGGAAAATCGGAGCTGTTCAGGCGCCCAGGATCCTGTCGGCTGCGCCAAAATTGTAACGACACCGAGGAATCACGAATCCAATACGGTCGCCATTACTGTTTATTTCCGTCCCTCTTCTTTCTCGCCCTCTAAGAACTGTACCCTTGCGTCTTCTTTGCCATCTTCTTCCTTACATATATATATATATATATATATATATATAGGATTTATTTCTTTACATCCAGTTTCTCATTCGTGAATGAAAGTGCCACCTTTGCGCTTAGTGCCCGTTTCATTCCGAAATAAAAACCACGTTTTTCACCACAGCAGCATTCCGTGTTAAATACTTCAATCTTCGCAAACTGGGACACCTTTAAAAATATTGTGTGGTGTAACCGATTTCTGAAACAGCGGACATGTACTTCCCCGAATCCAAAAATCGAGCAAAAAAAAAAAAAAGAAAACTGAGACATGGCATTGGTGTGCGACTCTAATAAAAATAAAAACAGCCCACGCACATGCATTCGTTTGTGGTTACGTTTTTTCTGCAAGAATTTCTCCGTTATTGCCGGTCACAATGGCAACGAGAAAGGGTTAGCGGACGCACGTCCGGTGAGAGCTCCTTTCACTCTCCTAAGCTCTCCTCTGAAGCTGTCTTCCTCTGATTTCTTTCTTTCTTTCTTTCTTTCTTTCTTTCTTTCTTTCTTTCTTTCTTTCTTTCTTTCTTTCTTTCTTTCTTTCTTTCTTTCTTTCTTTCTTTCTTTCTTTCTTTCTTTCTTTCTTTCTTTCTCTCTCTCTAGTAAACGAGGGGGCGCCTTCCCAAAGACGTGCCACAGCAGAATGACTTGGTTGAAGGTAGGAAGCGGATGTGGCTTGGCTTGGCCGCAGCGAGAAGCAGTGCAGAGAGCGAAGAGGGAACTCGACACTCTCCCAAAATACTCTGCTGCAATCTCCCGATTTAGGGAGAGCGCGTATCCCTCAGCTTCAGAGGAGAGAGAGAATGGGTGTGATGCGTGGAAAGAAGGAGCGCGCTGCCTCTCGCGCAGTGGGAAGTGGTGTTGAGGAGAAGTTCGCTGGAGAAAGGAGGACGGCGACGGGTCTGACGGAGACTCGCTGGCGCTACACACTCGGACGAGAAGCCACCAAGGGCGTTTCGGCGGGAGCCGCTGCACTGCTTCGGTAACGTGTTCTCAACCCCTGCTCATCATCGCCAGACCGCATCACGATTTGATGGTTACCTTCAATCTATCATTAGCCGCCACTGTTCATAGTGTCATACATAGTGAACATGGTGATCGGATTCTTTCAGTCTGTTTTCTTTTTGCACCCATTTGGCTACGAGACTCAACTTTTGTTGCACTCTTTCGAATGGTGAACCGATAATCATCGTGTGTTGTCATCGCCTGAAGCTTGAATCTCAGCAGCGTTGTGACAAATTGGTGGTGGCTGCAAGCGCTACCGCGGCGGTGTATTGCATTTTAGAACCATGTTGTTTGCTGTAGGCGTGGTCTTGAAGGAGAATTTGTGGATGGTCGCGTGTTTTTCATTTCTGTAATATAAGTTGTTCGCGCGCGTTCTGAGTTGAAGAGGTACTGTAGACGGAATCTGTAGCCGCTCGCATTTGTTGTCAAAAGCTAACGGGTTTCTAAAACATGCTCGAAAGCAGCATTAAATACTGCACCATGAGTTCTGAAAATCTTGCTATCTTAACGGGTGGTCCGAATTTGAGGCGTAAGTATAGCTAAAGAGAATAGCGGATGGGGAATTTGTAATTCAAGAGCAAGTTTTGTAATGTCAGCGTCTTGGCAAAAGCACCGACATGTGAGTAGCTTGGCCAGTGGGAATTTGAAGATGAGAAAGCTCTGAATGCGACACTTCTGTTATATCGACAGATTTACTAACCGCCAACAGTGTGGCAGGTAAGTATATTACAAAAAATAACGTTATTTTGAATTGTTACCCAAAGAATATTACAAGTGACGAAGCAGAAAGCGACATGAATCCGGCATTCAGTGGAGAAGATAAAACTGTGGGGTTCATAAGGAACACTGTGATGCGAAGAATGCTACCATTGCGAAATTTTCAATGATAGCAAAGCTTACTATAAAGAATCCTCTTCGATGTCACCAGCGCCTTTTAACAATCTGGGTGAATGCCGGAGACAGTGGAAGCCCAACGTCGAGGCAAAGCTGCCACATCAAGCGAATAAGTGCCGCTGTCAAGTTGTAAACATTGGCCTCCACTCGTGTAATATACCGTTGGCAGTCTACAGGAGTGCCTAAGAAACTGTCAGTGGACAGCAATAGCTCTGTGGACTATTATATTCCCTTGTACACCAATTTGTTGAGAATAACGCCATTACCTATATTTACAAAGAGTCATCTTTTTGTATATTGCTGATTCCGTCTTCTGCATGTCATTTCATTGCTATCAAAACACACACAGGTTTATTGGGCACGCTGCTGCTTCAGAGGGAACCTGTGATATCTCAATGGTTAGCCTTCTTTGCCCAAGTGCAGCGGTTTGCAATGTTGGCGTCATGCCACTCTCTGGTATTGCACAGCCACTGGAATTTGCCTGCGTTGTAATGGCGCCCACGGGACGTAGCTTTTCTTTGTTAAAGCACAATAAACGTATCGCATTGACGTCAAAATTGCAGTCGTTAGTTACGCTATGGGTATCGTCACCATCGTTAATTTTTACGGCGTGGCCCTCGCTGTCAGTATGATTCATCCCAAAATATTTTCTCAACATGTTACCGTTCTCAAGCCATTGTGATCGTCATCATCATTCGGCCGTATCACGTCGCTGGCAGAGCCATTGTAGCGCTCTGGCGGCCGTAATTACCTCCACGCAATCATCGTCATGTCGATGACATAGTTACCATCGTCATTATCAAGTTATCTCATCCTCGTCCATATGTCTATGATGTTTTGGTTCACGCGGTCGTCCTCACGTTGTAAAAGCAAGCAGAATTTCTCAGCTTAAACGAGTACGTTATGCCACCAGGTAAAGATTTGCCGTTTTCGACCGGGCAATATACCGAGGTAGGTTACTTCGGAAAATAATAAGAACTTGCCGTTTTCTTTTGATTTTACTTCGATGTGTCATCAGACCTTACGTAATGCACTTTTACTTGATGCGGCGGTGATGTAGTAGACAGAATTGGCTTTGCTTGTTCTGACAGCAAATATACTGCGTTTTCTTATCCTTCTTGTGAATATTCAGGAGCCTTTAGGGACCTTTACGTATTGAAAACCCACGTGTTAAATACCCCTATTTGCTAGGCTCGACATAATGCTTTCTTTTTTCTTGAAACAGCAGGCAGAGCATGATCAAGTGCCTCTTATTAACAATCTCACCACATAAAGCTCAAAGCGAATGTGTGAGTTATTGCATATGCTGCTTGTTCAGTGCCTATCTGGTGTGTTGGTGAAGCCAGTTAAAATTTGATAAAGGAGAGTGCCATCTCTGTGGGAAGAGAAAGAGAGAAGGTATACAAGAAAGGCAGGGAGGTTAACTAGACTACATCCAGTTTGCTACCCTACACATGACAGAGTCTCGGGCCACATTACGACACCTTGAGCATGAGAGCGTTTGCTTTCCCGATACCTTGAATTCTGAATTTGAGGAAAACCCGCAGTCCTTTATCTTTAGGAAGTCCGCTTCTGTGTCCTAGTGTCTTTAATCTTGAGAACGTAGATGTGCCCTCTAAAACAAACTGGAAGTCCACACAGAGTGGTCGTTGGTTAGAGATGAAGATACTGCGTTCTGCATACTTACCCCGTGTACGTTGGATGACTGAATCACATTACACTATGTCTACGAGTCCTGGAAGGTCGCAATCGTCGCCAATATGAGAAGACATAGAAGACATTCTGCACAAGAATTCGCGCTCACAGGCTCTAGCTTGTGAGTTTTAGTACGAGCTACGAGCAACGTTACAGCAACCGCACAGCGGGTTATCTTGCAAAAGTTTGTTTCAATCCTTCCCAACCTGATGTCGGCGTGCCTTTCTTTAACTGAGGTACCTAAGCATCTCAGAGCTCTTTGCGAAGCATACTAGCATGAATAAGACACTGTAATTGATTTCACTTCACCAACATAAGCACTTTATTGTAATTATTTTGTGAAAAAGGTTAGCGTAAAGCATTTGTGGAGGCCGCAGGAGCGACATGAACGTGTGCCGTCACTCCATGTCAGGCATTTTCTACGCACGTCTATGGAGGGCTTCGCCATTACGCGGCATATCACGCAGGTGCGCGGGAAATGATTGACCTCAAAGCATCAAGGGCGCCCATCCATTGCTACCCACGTTATCCGAGGTACTTAAAATATGCACCGCATCAGTGTTACCACGTCGCATAGAAAGGAAGTTACGTGGCCGATTTTCATTTATCCAACTAAACTATTAGGAACTTTAGCTTTCTATCATGCCTATCTGACTACATTGTTTTATTCACGTCCTGTTCATTTACTGCATACTTGTAGAACACTCGCGGAACTTTAACAACGCCAGAGCTCGAAGGCAATTTAGTAGCTATCGGCTTACTCTGACTGTCAAGCACAGCGAGAAAGCGGGTTGTCATTACTGGTTTTCTGGTGCCTCCGACTACTTGCGTGCTAACGCGTGCGCGCGTTTTTTTCCTTAAATACCGTCTCCGTAATATTCTATTGCTAGGGTCTTTATGGTTAAAACATTAAATGAAATGAAAATTTCAGCGGCCTCGTGCAGACAACAGAGTAAGGTTGTGCACGTGACTAGGTGTTTGAGTACCACAGTCACATTACTTTTGAGTGGCAACTCCGTTTAGTTTAATCTACTAAAATATTTCCATTGGCAAAAATGTTACAGCGGCGACCATCAAAAGTCCAGCCTCGCAAAGCAATGATAACGGTTCAGCGGTTCTCAGAGACGTTGCCATGTGCGTACGAATACTGACTCGACTGCCTTGATTCTTTCTCTCGTTCAGGTATATTAAGCTTTGGCACCGCAGACTTTCGCACAATTTGTTACAACCGAGACTTCTCCACGGATACTTTTATTTTTATATGTTATATATAACAAATTGCTGATAGAGACCAAGGTGCATCGACATCTCCTTAGACTATTTAATAATAAATAGAAAAGGCAAGTAACCACGTTCTTGTGTCGCGCTTGCTCTGAAAATTTGTACAAAAATGCATGAGATGACAGATACTGTGCAATCTCTTGCGAATATTCCAATCACAGTGATATTGCGCGCCACTTCATCACTTAACTTACGGGGCTTAATGTGCCCGGCTTAATTTAATAATTAGTTTTCTACTTCTCGCGGGCCTACGCAAGTAATAAAACGAATAGGCCAGACAAAAAATGTTAACCTATCGCATGCACGTCGTTAGAACTGATTAATCTATTAAAGTATGGATGATCTTATTAGGAGGATTAAATTCTGTGCGTAAGCAAGTATATTCTGGTGGCCGCCTTTATTCATTCGCGAAAGTTGCGCATATCATGAGCTGCGCCTGTCTGAAGTGCGGCGGCATGAAAAATTATTCAGTGTGAAATCTACGCTCCGGCTTGTAGGCAAACGAAGGGTTCCGATAATTAATATATGGTCTAATGCTCACATGCGTGCTTCGCCCTGGCATAGCGCGTTCGGTGTTCTAATATTCGAGCATGAATAATGTCACATCTCTCAGTCTTTGGTTGTGATTACTGCGCACTGCAATTTGTAAATTCATTATTTGAACCTGTTGCATCTTTCTAAGTTTCTTATGGACCAACGCAGTCACATTAAGGCAGCGAAGGTAAGCGAAACGACGTTGAAAAAAAAAAAAGAAAGATAGCAAAAATGCAAATTATGGTGAAGGTCAGTGATAAAGCTCCTCGTCTGATATATAAAAATTGGTAACGTTCTTGATTTCTTCTAATCGCTTAATTGTTGTAAAGATGACGCGCATGCTCACACGAAATCGTTAATGCGTACCCATGGCTGTTATAGATAGGCGCAAGTCTCGTAGTGTATGCATTTAAGCCTTAAATATTTGTCACCATACATATCTGCGCAAGGCTCGTTTGTCCTCCACCTCTGTGTGTTAACGGCAAGCGTGACGTTTGATTCGTGCAACCTTGTGGAATAAACAACTGATAGTAGCGATTGTCCACGTTGGTTCATTGTGTTTCGTGTTATGGCAGACATTCAGGACACAACTAACTGTCAAGAAAAGATTAAAATCAGCTAAGGGACGGCTTCGATACTTTCAGTATGATGGTGGTAGGCCCTACATGTTCGCGTAGCTCAATGAATATTGTGCCCGCATTGAACGCTGCACACCACAGCACTTCTGAAGTAAATGATCGCACTGGGTGCAAACATAACATGCGACATATCTTAATGCGTTTTAGTTTCCGTGCGCCAATGTGTTTCGTTATATCGCGTGCTTTTATCACAACCTTTGTTATTCTGTTTCTTGCAGATATTCGAGGGTACCATACCTCTATTATGGAGAAATAAATTTCCTGTCGGGGAAACTCTCACGTTGGCTAATGCAATTTTTTTCTTGGCCGATAGCACGAAGAACAGACAGGAAAGAAGAAAGGAATAAAGTTTATGGGAAAGACGAATAAGCAAGAAAGCTAGAGCAAGTATCAATTCTGCCGTAGCGCATGCAGTGAGTGGACGGGTTTATTTCTTGTCGCGGCACCAAATGGAGTATGCCAGGAAGGTTGCATATTATTCACTGAAGATGGATTGGACGTCCTAACTCCAGGAAGCGCTGTTCCTCACTGTCCCGGATGTGCAAACGCGGGTTACTACGGCGACTTCATCTCGAGTCACCTTCTGCTGCTCCCCTATCACTGGTGTTCTACCATCGTTACTGCCATTCTGGTGATTTGTTCAGTGGAATAACCTAAGTGCACCGGTGGCACTCGGGTGACTATGCATGTATCGCCGTACATTTGATCAGGCAGTATACCCGTATAGCAGGATGAAATAAATTGGCGCAATGAAAAAGAAAGGCAGCTAACACAAGAAGAAAGACGAAGACCCGGAGAAGAAGAAAATTTCCGACGAATTTGTTCATAACGAATTATCTTAGCCAGTTATGCTAAGCCCATTAGGCCAACGATTGTTGCTTCTACATACCTACATCTTGCTGCGGAAAGGAAAGCACTATTCCACATTGTGGATAAAAAGAAGAAAGTTTTATAAAGGTAAGTTTCAAAGTTGTTGTTTTCCCAGGACAACCTGCGGCAATCGTTAAGAGAGGTCAACGACTGGTGATTAGTTTCCTGCGGTAGACAGAGCCGGTCAGCAATAGGTGACAGACCCCTGATATCAAATCATAAGAGGGTCAGGAGGAGCAGTTTGCGGCTATGTATGCCAGACGAACCCCGGCTTCTGCAACATCACCCTACAACCTGTGTCATCTGTGTCGCTGTAATAACGGCCCTACAAAGCGGGAGAAAGCGTGAACCAACAGTAAGATCAGGCACCCGATCCACCAATTAACGTGTCGCTAATCTTGTGAAACGCAGCGAATGCTGCGGCATGTGTCATATCTTGTTCCCAGGTTACGCAACTGCGATTCGAATGGAACCAGAACATAAGATTGGCTCACCCTCGAGTGGTTGTAATTTCGCCGGTTGAAAATCGGGTGCGTTTAATTGGGATGGCAGGTGCACGATTACCTTCAAACGGTGGTACGGCTACTAATGCGATACGGCACGGAAAGCCGGTAATTCTTCAGTGGGCGTCAGCTGAACCTTGCTGAACACCTGATGGTTTCAACCACGCGATACGCCAGTGAGAAAATCTTCGTTATACAGCTTGAACCTTGTTCCTTTCGCTTTTTTCAAGGAACGTCAGCTTAGCAAGAATTTTGTCATGAATTCTGTCAGATTTGAAAATCGGAGTGAAAGCAAGATAGAAGCTATGGACGCTCATTGTGATCATACGGACGCCCTCGTCTGAACAGGATTAATATTTTTTTTCCCGAGGAAGATTACAGAAAGCTCGGCCGTGATTCGGGGCTCTAGATCAAATTTCCGCAACACTGCACGCAATTCGTGAGGCCAAGTAATGCAGTGCGTCGTTTTGATAGAATGCCGAGCGGGACGAGCGGACAGCGCGAACGCGGAAGCTAGGCCGGAAGACGCGAGAGATAAACGGCGTTCCGGACCACTGAGTTCAACGCTGCTGCCGGAGACCCTTCCATGAACGCGCGTTCCGCGGCTACGCGAATCGGCGCAAGGAGGGAATGGGCAGTAATAAATCTCACTAATATTAGAATGCGCAAAGCTCGTTCAACCGGCGCAAGATGTAGAGGAAGAGCGGTTGTTGTAGATAACGACCTCCAGTTCACTCTTTATATGTACGCTTTATGATGGAAGGTTACATTAACTGTCTAGATGTCCGGTTCTTTGTGCACGCTCCCTCTGAAGCCATTGGGAATCGACAATTAACTGACGTTTCTCATTTTCAATCTTGAGGCCTTGTTGTATGTACTTTAATTTCTGTGCTGCCCTGTGAAGCAGTGAAAGGGCATGCCCGTCGTCCGGGCTTATGTTCATTGAATCGTATTTAGAATACAAATGTAAGAAAAAAAAAACAGTCGCAGAGGGATCGGGCCCGTTAGTATGTTACTTGATGGATAGGTCAATGAAAAAATTACACCATCTTCCGCTAAAGGGGACCATGAGTAGATGCGAAGCCGGAGCACTTGCACGATCGCGTTCCGTTGGCGTTCGTTGAGCATGCTACCGACCTCGCGTCGTGGAACGCGAAGAGCGACGCTACGCGCGTCGTATCTTCCATCTAGCCTGGCCGTTAATTCTCACAGGGCGAGCGGGGAGCGCGGTAGACAGGCGGGCGAGAGGGGGCAGCGTAGGAGAGGAGAGAGAAGGGGAGGGGACGCGCATGCGCTCGAGCTCATCGCGGCGGTGCGCAGGAGAGAATTTCGGCATGTCTAGCCCGCGTTTCAGAGGAAGAGTGGGAAGGGGGAGGTGAGAGGGGAAGTGGAGAGGGTGAGTGGAGAGGGGAAATGTGAGAGGGTAGCTGACAAGGGGAATGGTGAGGGGGAGTGGAGATGAGGTGTGTGGAGAGGGTATGCGCATGCGCAGTAAGGGTGGTCACGCCGCAC
This sequence comes from Rhipicephalus sanguineus, assembly GCF_013339695.2. NCBI lineage: Eukaryota > Metazoa > Arthropoda > Arachnida > Ixodida > Ixodidae > Rhipicephalus > Rhipicephalus sanguineus. The sequence goes on along the minus strand of NC_051178.1, from coordinate 166,150,948 downwards.
AACACCACCGGATTGAGCTCCGCCTTAAGATACTTCGCATCTAATAGAACAACGGGAGAGTATTCGAAAGATAGACTGTCGGTCTGCTACTCAGCGTTAGGAGGTAGGGAAACGCGAGATAGTATTACTATTGTGGTCCCCAAGCGCTGGAGCTCCACTAACCAGAAAACCGACCGATGATCGAAATAACGCAAGAAGGGTGCAAAAGAACGCGAAAGGTTATGAACCCTCAGCGCTTCGAGCCTCCAATACTGATGCTATCTAATGATTTGCGGTGACATAAAGCAGGTGTGCTTTAAAATTACGGAGATGAGGCGAAGTAAGGGACAACTATAGGGCCTACAAGTGACATGTAAAAACTTCAATATTGCATAGACCTATTTCTGGATACCACAGCTGTTGTTAGAGTACACGTATGGTTGATAGAAAATAGTTTTTGCAAACTGAACCGTGTTTTATTGGGGGAATAAACGCAATCTCCCATGTTCTTTTACCCGCACAAAATAGCGGATACGACTGTGTAGGCTATAACTTGAAATGAAACAGGAGAAGACATGCTGGTGCCGGCGTTCTTACCACCGACTCTGGATTAAGCCCACCATGATCTCTGCAGCGCCGCACGTGGTAATGTCGGCATCCTGCATAAGTCAACGCCAGTACACTGTAAACCATTTTGCACCATTAAAATGATTTCCAGCAAGCAAAACATCCGTAATAGTTATAGACACACTAAACCCCACTTAAGGGTGTAAACGAGTTTACAGTGTATCGTAAAAAAGGTTCCTTTAAGTATATGGTGTTTATCTATTTGACCGTTAAATTATTACGCTATCTTTAGACAGAAGTGTGGAAACTTTTATTCACCGGTTAAGGCTAGGCACTGCCTACACTAAGCATTTTTGCAAAGAATTGACCGCACTGAAACTCCTCAATGAGATCGTGTATTTGTAGATGAAGACGCATATCACCTCCTTGTGCAATGCCCTCACCATGACACACCAAGACGCCGGCTTAAACCAGTGTTAATTACGTTAGACCGCGGACCATTTAATTTAGGGAAACCTTTGGGCCCGTGGCCAAAAAGAAATTTGCAGAAGTGCCTTTTAAAAGCATTCAAAATTTTTCTTGAATATAGGTGCATTCTTGGCCGTTACTAACGCATTTAGGCTTTGTTCTGGTTAACGACACATTGCATATTTATGTGAATGTTCATCATCATCATCATCATCAGCCTGTCTACGCCCACTGCAGGGCAAAGGCCTCTCCCATGTTCCGCCAATCAACCCGGTCCTGTGCTTTCTGCTGCCACGTAATACCTGCAAACTTCCTAATCTCATCTACCCACCTAATTTTCTGTCTCCCCCTCACGCGTTTGCCATCTCTTGGAATCCAGTCAGTTACCCTTAATGACCACCGGTTATCCTGCCGACGTGCTACGTGCCCGGCCCATATCCATTTCTTCTTCTTGATTTCAACTATGATGTGAATGTTGACTACCGTAAAATGCCGAGCAAGCGCCCCCCTCCTTTTTTGGGGAGATCTGAAATAAGCGTCAATGACCGAGCAAGCGCCACTCCCCCCTCCCCTGCGGGCACTTTTATTTTTTCAAGACGAGAGTCGCTTGTGTAAAAGGAACCACAAGAATGAGTACACTGAATGCGTATCTAATGTTGTGTATGAAATTCCGTTGTCATGTGGCCGGTCGTATATTGGTCAAATCGGTCGCTGCTTCAATGGTGACTCTTGCGTCACCATTCAAGCATTTCATTAGAAACATGAATGGGCATTTTTTATCTTTAGCGGCTCTCTCACCGCTATCTTGAATTTCGGTCCGGGACCGAGCAAGCACCCCCCCCCCCTAAATCTGGTCGGATTATCTTTCACCGTAGGTGGGGCGCTTGCTCGGCATTTTATGGTATGGTTGTCTTGAAGGTTATGTTATGCATGTTACGTTTTATTTTAACATCACCATGTATATACATATATATGATATGTATGTTATATATATGATATGTATGTATGTATGTATGCCTATGTCATCTTGATTGTTATGTATCTACGCGATAATTCATCTACATAATGTATGACGTCAGAACTTGATAAGGGGACATTGTTCTTTCTGTTTTTGAGGCGTTATAATGTCAAGGTATTTTTGAAGTTGTAGATATGTGCTGCAGATTTATTATGTTCGAAAATTTTCCATTCTGTATGCTCTATGTTCAACACCTCAAAGAGCTAACGAGTAGCTGGCGGCTTATTTGTGCACCAACATCTCATCATGTTATGTGAATAAAAAAAAAACTTATTCCTCACGAAAACCTGACGAAAAGCTGGTTAAAGTCCAGTTCCAGCAAGAAAATCTATTTCGATGTAATAACTCATTTCTTTATGGCCCTTTTTGATGGCGCACAGAAAGAATGCACAGAACGCTATCCATAAGCGGCTTCGTTGTAAAAAGCAAATATTCAAATGGAGCAAGAAAAGAGATGGGCAGGCTGAAACTTCAGGTCAAATAAAGCGCTACGCTCGCATAGGACGCAACGCGATCCCGCTGTTAGTTTTTTGTGCCGACGTAGCTTTAGATAAAAGTTTCAACGCATTATAAAGGGCGAGTAAGGAAATGTTGTCAGTCACACCGCAAAGGAGTGCGACCTTCATTTATTCCATTCTGTCTAATTAGCAAACTTAGTAAGCTTCCTTAACTGATATAAAATATACTAAATCTAAGCGATGTCTCCAATAAATAAAAAAAAAGATCCTCAAATATCTTCTCACGCAGCCATCGTGGCTCAGCTAGTCATATTGAAGTCATTCCTACATAACTTATAAATCACAAGAAAGCTCCAATATCTGGGGAAATGTTTAAATGGCCACACTCGGAGCACATTGGTGCTAATAGACAAACTAGAGCAGCCTTAATCGAAGAGACAAAAAACAAATAAAGAAAATTGGCGCAGCTGTGCCCTAGTGGTGCGATGACTGAGGAAGCGGCGGAGCTGTAGACGCTGCCCTCCCGCTTTTTCTCCTCCTCGCCCTCACTATCCTTTCCCTCTCCTTAATATACTATAGTATACAAGACCGTGGTATACTTTACCCTCACACATACCCCTCTCCCTCGTCCTCACTTCCCTTTCCCATATCTTGCTATACTAACTATACTAGACTGTGCCATACTTTAACACATTCACATCCTCCTTTCCCTCCTCGTCTTCCTCACTTCCATTATATACTGTACATGACTACGCTTGTGGTCTCTCATTATTCTATACCCTCTTGTGTATGTTTTTCTGTAAATCTTTCTCTCTTTGTCTGTTTCTTTCTATGTATTTCTGCCTTTTTTTCTCCTTTTTCCTTTTATTTCATTATTTATCTCTTTCTCTTTCGCTCTCTCTCTCCTTACTTGCTCTCTGGCACTCTATCTATTCTCTCTTTCTTCCCTTTCTTTCTCTCTATATCTTTATGTCTATCTCTGCGTGTACTCGCTCTTTCGCTCTCCACCTTTTTTTTCTCTCTTTGTTTCTCTCTTTGTCTGTCTTTCTATCTCTTTCTTTCTCTCTATGCACTCGGTCTCTCGCCTATAAGAGTTATTGCAATCCCCACCGTAGAAATCGGCGCACGTGTTCTAGGAGTGAAGCAGAATATTAAGACTCCGACGAGCATGAAGAAGAGGACGAAGACAGTGCGTGCCGGTTCATGATGATGATAGTTTTCTGATTCGGAAGACCTCTTACGCCCGGCCTAAACAGCTCCGTTGTTAAAAGAAGCACGCTATTTGTATCACAGAAGAAATAAGAAAAAAGAGTATACGAAGCGGCACTCATCGCAGTTTCTGGGAAAGAAGGCAAATAGGGTTCACGCAGCGATGACCCCAAGGGTCGGCTTACCACCGTCCGTGATTCACGGAGAGCAAAATCCCATTTTCAGTAATTTTCACTCATACCCGTTGCGCTCCTAGCCTTCACTCCTCCTTGATAGCCATGCCAGCGCCGGTATCGTATATTAGATTAGGGTAAAGTGGCCGGCCTTTCCATCTAACGTGCAGCTGCCGCCTGCACAACCCTCAAGCGTGTTGCGTAAGGTGCGATGGGTTAAAGGGGGGAAAAAGGCTGCTAATACCAAGAAATTTTAATAAGAGACCCGAGAATTTGTTTCTCCGCAGAAAAGTTAGTTTATATAGGCGCAAGCTTCAGACGAGCGTGCTTGAGGAATCCACCACGATTCGGTAGTCCCACTCGAGAAGCCGCGGCGGTGGCAATTGACTAGGGCTCTGCGGATCGCGAGGTAACGGTCGGTGACCTAAGCGCATATATAGATAAAAAAAAGGGCCACCATTCTTCTCTTTATTTTAACCAAGAAACATAGCAAAGCAGCTGTAGGTAAATGTTTGAGAAACAGCTTTTGCGAAAACCAGTTGATGAAACACGTCTGGTGTTGAAATGTGGACCCTGTAAATTTCAATACCACTAATACAGCGCTCGTCCACTTAAGCGAAAAAAAGCCCATCGGTGAACCTACCCAACCGTCTTGCACAACACATGTCAAGAGGGAGCCTTAATTAAATACCGGTTCTGAAACATGCGCTTCTGCTTTATGCATTTTCTGTGGAAAGATTCTCCAGAACTGTTGTATATAAAAGAAGTTCATACAACTGTCTGCGTAATTGTAATAAGTCCTTATCAGACAAAAGAATTCTTGATGTCCTACTGCTTGGTGATGCTTACGTCTGGCTGTTGCTGCAGACAACCTGAAGCAATTCCGAGCATACGCGAAAGCTATTTCATTCGCATTTTAGTTTTATTTGTCCTGATTGCGATTAATGAGGACGCGCCTATATTCAAGGTACTATCGGCGTCAAGTAAAACGCGAACAGCGGCAAGCATTATCAAAGCTATAGTGCGCCCCATCCGGTCATCACTACCGACAGGCGCGCACATCACGATTGGCAGCACTGTGCCATCCCACTATACTGCGATATTTTTGCTCCTATTCTAGTTCTGATATGGTGGTATCGTGATAATGGTGGCCGGCGTTGGCGTGCAGAACGCTTTTGGTCGTTTCAATTTTATTTTCTTTGATTCCTGTTTTCTTCCTGTAGAATATGAGAACTAGAACAGAAGTGAAAATATCGCACTGTAGTGAGATGGCGCAGTGCTGCCAAACCGGACGTGCGCGCCTGTCAGTGGTGATGACTGGGCGGTGCCCACTATATCATTGCTAAGGCTTGCCGCTGTTCGCGTTTCATTTGGAACCGATAGTACTAATATAATTACATTTCCTTTCGCTCAGCGCATCTTTACACTAGGCGGACTTTTGAAAAGCCTAAGCTTTCTTGCAATGGTACACATACAAAGGTAGCTTATCGTCAGTGCTCGAAGCGCAAACATGCTGAAGCACCGAAAAATCCTGTATTGTGTGTGAAATACCTCTGTACGTGTAGTTGTGTGCAAGCGTATCTTCGCATGTACAGTCGGAGTAAGAAGTTTAGGGACCGCTAGGTCTCAGAGAACTTCAAATTTACCAGCAATTTGCGACTGTACTGGGCCGAATTGCAGAGTAAATATTTTTAGTGCATTTCAGGAGAGGCCAGAAATGTATCTTGAAGGTTGCCTTCCGAAGTGGCGAAAATATTCAGCTTTTTCTTGTCTCGTGGTCCCTAAACATTTGGCGCTTGCTGTACGTGCGTGCTTCTATCGTTATGATGTCCTGGTGCACATACGTACACAATAACACACGCATAGAAACTGCATATTCCAAATGCACGTTAGCCCCTGTTGTCTCTGTTGGCCAATACAACGTAGTCAATATAACTCGAAAATATGTGCTATGTAATCTATCACGGTGTCATATGTATACATAGACACGGCAACGAACAACTGCACGCAAAATCTGAATTTTTGAAATAGTTGGGCCTTATTTCAGTAGATAAGCTTCGACTTCTCGGTTTACCTAAGCGCTACAAGAAAGGTCGATTGAAGCAACTTGAAAAAAAAATATTTCGTATTACCCGCATAGGATACACGCGTACGTAATTCTATGTAATGCAAACCACGAATAATGCCGTTTTCCAGAGTGCCGTTTCCGTACCTAATGATCCCATGATTTGTCATTCTTGCTTTGTGTTATCAAACGCGCTTAGTGCACACAGCATGAATTCTGTCCGAGTAAATGCCGATAAAATAGGTTTTTAGTGCACGTATTTGATCACTCGATTGGGCTCTTTTCTGTATTTTGCGCGGGAGTGTAACCCTACCGCTTAGACTATAATTGGGACGTAACACGAGGTGGCAGTCAGCCGCCACCTCGTGCGAAGATCACGTGCCCCGTGAAGCCCTGTGACAAAAAAAAAGTCACTCGCCTCCTGGGCTACGAGTGGCGCTGGCTAAAACTCTCAGGTATTAAGCACACATAAATACCTAACAAAAAAAGTGGACGTGAGAGCGCCCTCTGTTGTAGCTCAAATTGTTGGACATCGGACGCGTAAATCGAAGGTTGTGGGTTCGGATTTCACCTACATAAAGGAGGACTTTTCGTCGACTTTAATTCCTTTGAAGTTAAGAGAGAATCATTACACTACAGTTAAGAAACTAGAAGTAGTGTCCTCTATGCTATTCTTGGCTTAATTCTCTGTCGATTTCATAAAGTGGCAAAAAGTTAGTCTCAGGTTCTCAATTCTCCGTAGTCTCTATAGTTTCAAGACTATAGTTTTTTTTTTCAGTCGCAAAACGAGACGCCGCCATTTACGGTCGCTTTATGAGAACGTGACACTGCGCTTTATGGTTATTCCTGGGCGTAACAGCAGAACGTTGGGTTTATGACGTAGCCTTGTCGCGAAGACAAACTATGATGTCGTAAAACACAGATAAAGCTTTATAGCATCTCTACTTGGCATAAATATCATACTTAACGACACGAGTTCGTCTACGATGTAGTAAAACGGGCGGTTATTATGTTATGAATAATTAAAGTATTTACTAGAACAATAAAGTTTTGCCTTCTTAGCTCTAGATAGGCGGTTTCCTCAGTCCAGAAAATCATGGACTTCTGCTGCGTAATGCAACTATATATAATGTTTTGTTACATATTTTACTTAGCTGTTTTATAAGCACTCCAGTGTGTATGAAAGTGAGAGCTAAAATGAATGGTCGATATGTGGCCCTTCATATGAAAATAAAGTATAAAGCAACAACTTATTGGACGTTAGTTTATAACATCTCAATCCTTCTATTCGCTTTTACATCTACTTGGACCGATTTGGTTATGATTAGCACCTATAACAATTCTTTTTAATAAAAGTGGGCTTGTGCTGGTGTTCTCGGCCCGAAAAGAAACTTAGCAATACCGTAACACGAGGGCTTGAGGAAATCACATAGGTCGTTATTGTGGTTCGAGTATCGAAAACAATACCTGCAACCATCTGAACCTTCTGTGCCAGCTCCAATGTTCCTTACGCAAAAGACACACAGAGCTTAAGGCAGAAAGAATAAACAGAAAAAAGCGGATCGTTGAAAAATAAAAATACAAAGCGAGATAGACCAAAGAGGGCACCGACAGGTAGGTTAACCAGAGTATCGTCCTGTATGCTAGCCCACACATTGGGTAAAGAAATAGACCCTGGAAAGAGGAAAAGAGGCAGATAGCGAACACTGCACGCGCGCAGGATTACAATTGGTCACTGAGGCCGGCGTTTCTCTAATATACAAAGGATGCCTGTCATGCGAATCACCCACACGACAGCTGCAGATTGTAGTATATGCAGTAAGCTTTGCTCGACTTTGTCTGGGATCAACTGGAGCAAACGTTCGCTGAGCAAGTTTATTTCTATGTGAATAAACTGTTTTATAGTGCACGCTTTTTGACTTGTGTTGTCTTTGTTTGTTCCCTGAATGAACATGTTTCTTTGTTCCTTTTGCTCGAAGTGGAGAAACAAGACCATATTACGCCCCATTCGACAATTAGCATACACACACTGAAAAAATAATGCACATTGTATACACTTGTTTGTCTGGGTATACGTGTTATGCAGACGGCCCTCTAGCACATTGTGCCAACGACGCCCTAGGCTGCTCTCGGGCTTCCATACTTCCCATTGGACACGCCAAGCAAGCTCACATAGTAATGCGAATTCACTACTCGTCACCCTGATATCAACGCGACAAGACTTTCGACCACTCACGAGCCACTGACATATATCTCGCATCTTGCCGCTGCCTGTGATGAGTGTCAGCTGCAAGGCCGACCACGTGCTTTGCGGCGAAGCGCAACAAAATGAAATGCAGGACGCGTTCGGAGGGCCAAATTCAAAAATTATTTTCTTCCTTAAAACAAAAAAAATGATGTGATTAGACTTTGTTCATTACTTAATGATGTAGTCTACTATCAAACGCCGCATCACGAGTATTTTGACTTGGAACGCATTAGTATGAAAAATACGGTCAAACATGCGACAAATCGCATATTTTCTCTAATTTCACATATTTTCTTTTCGGGAACATTTGAAGTCTATTTTACCCTTAAACAATTTTGTACTAAAATGCACTTTCCTGAAAATCATACTATTATTAAGATTGGTTAGGGAGAATTCCACATGGCTCAAGAAAAAATAACAAAATTTGAAGTTTTTCGTAGTTTTTGAAGATATGTAGCTGGTAGTGAAACACAATAATTTCGGAATTAATGAATAGGACAACTAAACAGAACCTCTGCGATCGCGCAAGCGTGGTTTCGAAGCTCAACACAAAAAAATAGATTTTATACACATCTTGCTATTAGACACAGTTTAACAAATACAAGTCAACTTTGAGGGGGCGCTATGATCGTCAAATGTTTTTTCGAGCAAGAACGTTTCGCCACAACACTCTATGTAGCACAGGAAAAAGGCACAGTTTCCATTTATCAGCAAAAATCTGCGATGTGCGACGCCACGTCCTGGGACACACGTGGCGGGAAGCTCGCAACACCGGTACCCCGTGTGCGACGACAGGTGCGCCAAGCGGGTGTGCGGATAAAATAGACGTATAGCACTGTAGAATACACCATCCAAGACCCTTGACGTTTCTCAATGCCACTCGTATCGCCCGCTTCACCATGGCAGTCCAGCTTTACTACAAATACGTGGTGGCGCAACGCTCATGATATCCCACTGTCCGCTCGAGGGGTGCTAAACCTTAAGCGAAAACCGTATAGACAGCTTTACGTCATTGAAGGTATCTCGAGAATTTTACAGGAACCGATTATTAGTGAGAGCGTGCTAATATGATAGACGCCAACGTTTCGCCAATCCAATGCGTTATTAAGAACAGATAGACTACCAATTGTTTTCATTGCACACGCTCACCAGCCGTGGAAAATGCCTCAATAAATATTTGTTTTATTGCACAGCCGCGTATCGCTATTAGCCTTTACGAGCACTGCAAAATAAGTCGCCAAGCTATTCAGAACGAGCTTTGGCGGAACAAATGGTCGGAGCACGCGGCCAAACCGTCGTCTAGCTCCTTCAGAAGCGGAACTTTAGAGAAGGCACCTATAGCCTTAAACTTATAGCATACACTGCCCCTCGCGGTTTGCAAGGCATCCGCTGACCTAAATGGAATGTCACTGGGGGATATATGCATATGAATATAGTTACGGGACGAACATATGGATATATATATATGTTGCCGCTCATTCGTTGGGAAGAGCTCAGGATGCATAACTCAGTGGAGACCTAAGCCGAAATCGAATTCGCCATGTCGCCATTCATAATTTTTCGCCAGGGCCTCTCAAATATTTGGCGAAAAGTAGCCACCATTGGCAACCCTGCTTGTGCTCACTTATAAAGTCTTCCTCACAAGAAGACGGAAAAGATGAAATCTCGGTTCTACTCTGCCCCTTAAAGTTGGAATCAAGATAGCGTGAGAACCCTCCTGTGAACATTTGTTAGCGAAGGGACAAGTTGTCAAAGCCCGTCGCTTAAAAAAGGCATAAGAGTAACCAAGGCGCAAGGTGTGAACATCGGTGCAGCGTGCTAGAGCCTACTAGTAAGCTTAGCACAAATAATAATAAATAAAATTGTGGATATACAGAAAAAGCGTCGTCAGCACAGAGAAAGACTGAAAACGAGGAGAGTATTGCGCTCTGCGATTTCAATGAATCTTCTAGATTCTCGAGCTGCCGCCAAAGTTACAAAACAAGCGAAGTCTGCTCCGAGAGCAGGAACAAGCATAGCAACAAAAGAATGTAAAGAATGGGGCCCGAAGAGGGTTGAAGAAATTCCTCGATTCTCTTCTAGTCCTTGCTCAATGTACCGCTGAAACTGTAAGCGAACGTTCAGGATAAAAAACTAAATTTGAGATCAGTAACAAAAAATCGCAGAGACCCCAAATCCTTTGAGAGAACTTGAGGAAAGCCGAGCAGTTCAAGAACGTTGTATTCCTTTGCTGACAATTGCTTGCAGTTATTTGTTTTCACTACTTTAGCCTATTCTGCGCACAGCCTAAAATTTGCTCACTGTACATTGTTAAAACATGATAACTCAGTCATGGAAATTTCGTTTTTCATTAGAAAACTGCTCCATCTGCTAAGGTTGGAGTCACTTGTTTTTGACCCGGGAAATCGGCGCGCAGTGCGACCTGCAGACGTCGGCAAGCAGGGAAGCAAGTATCCACACTGAGGGATAAATTATCAAATTTAGTAGGAAAGGTCATGCCTCTTCGTCGAACTCGATGGGGCTTACACGCGTAAACGAATGAAGCAGGACAAAAAATATATCACAGCCACCGACCAAGCACAAAGGTTTCTTTTTAGGGATGTGACTTGGAATGCCTAAGCGTACCTAAACTGAATTCTGACGGCTGGCCATCTATGTGCCTCACTATGAGCCGTCGAACATTTGAAACGAATGCATGAAACGTGAGGCATAAACGTGGCGCTGAGACCTACTTTCCAGAAATTGTTGGGACTGAGGTGAGCCTCGGTTGCCTGAAAAAGTTTGAGATGCTGTAAGTTTGTTAACTGTGACCTACTAACTTCTTTGCACGAAACTATCCGCACGTTTATTTTCTAAAGTAAAAAAAATCACGCCATATATCCACGGAATGAATGATGATAAGTGGGCGAAGCTCGAGAGGGGGAGATCATCGGTAAAACCGTAACCCTCCATTGAAAGTTCGCCCATTACATCATTAAGAAAGACGTGAGACTGTGTGCGTATATACAAATCAACTTTTATTTTGTTCTTTTATTTTGTTCGTCTACTGTCTACAGCCACCTGCTCCATCCGGTGACTCGCTGCGAAAGAGGACGCGCGTCAAGAGCGATTGCCTTTTATTGTGTCACTCACATGCTAGTGACGTCATCATGACGTCACTCACACTAGCGCCACCTGCTGAGTGAGTCATACAACTAGGTGGTTACGAATTGGTCACAGAGGAAGGACAGACCCACGACTTAGAAAAGAAGAAAGAACACCACACAGGCGAACACGCACGAGAGTGTCACTCGTCAACGTCGTCTTCTTCTACTGCATACCAGAACGCGCGCAGTAAAGAAGAAAGAATGCCACACAGGCGAACACGCACGAGAGTCACTCGTCAACGTCGTCTTCTTCTGCTACTGCATACCAGAACTGCATACTAGCTCGTGAGAAGCGCGCGTTCTGGTATGCAGTAGAAGAAGATGACGTTGACGAGTGGTTACAAACCGGTCACAGAGGAAGGACAGACCCACGGCTTAAGGAGCTTCGCCCCTAATAAGCGAACTATATCTATAGGTGAAGGCGCGCAAGGCAGATAACGTACTTCTTTTCTATTTGCAAATGGCTGTAAATGTTCCACCTGCGAACTCCGTAACCATCATATTTTAACGTACTGAAACTACAACCCTCACTGTAACCACAACGTCTTAAAAAAAATCTTTCGCGAGTGTGCATTTCCCCAACGCGCACGTAACCACTGCCACTGCAAACGAGTTCTAGACAGGGCATGTTGGTACTCAATACTGAGGCTACAACGAAGAATCCCTCCCGGCAAATCAAGAACTCACCAAACAAAGTGGTCTACTTCTAACTTCTCTGAAATATAACTACTAAAACAACTCCAGAGAAGGGGACTTACGTTATATATAGTTCATATGAGGAATGAGCTAACAGTACTTGAAGTATACACTGCCAAAGGAAGCGGAAAATTTTTTCAGCGGCGTTGTACCAGGCCCAAACAACGGGGTGGTTTGAACTTTGCTTTTAGAAAATAGGTGACAAGAAGGATAAAAGAAGGTCGTTTTGAAAGCACGACCGTACGGCGGTAGTCTTCAGGTTAAGAGTGAGGACGGCAATGAAAAAGAAAGATAATGAGCTAAGCAGGCAACCGTCGAACTATTTACTAAAGCACTAAAGAAACGATCGCATTTCGCGGGGAACTTCTGCGCGTTTAGTGAGATCGAGGCTGATGCCTGCAAGAGCGAAAGCTAGTTTGTGTGTGCAAACAGGAGTGATGCAGCAGCGGAAGTGGAAACGCACATATCCCAATCTCGCTCTGCTCATGTGCCGCAATCTAAATGATATCCGTATTGTAACGAGAACAGAGTAATGGAGATCGTTGGTTTATGTTTCGCAACAGTACGAATGAGCATGACCGCGCATCGAAATGAAGAAAGAACTTGGGGGACGCTTGAGCTTCGTCTTCAAGAAAAGAACGCGATAGCGTAATTCGGGCTTCTTAGGCGTCGCCTTCACAATCACTAGCCTGCCTTCGCTTCTCAGTGGGCACATCAACCATGGCCCAAGGAAATGAACGCCTGTTAGCGTAACATTGGCCGTTTGAAACTATCCTAGAATGTCTACTGCAGGGACTCTTGCGAAGCGCCCACGACACCATAATTCGTCCTTTTTCGAATTGGCCAAGTATCCACTACACGTCTGTGAGGCTACACGCGCACCCGCGCATCTGCACACTTCGTTGATTCCGTTGCTGCTGCTGATGAAGATTATTGATGTCTGAGTGCTTTGTAATGGGTGGGCGTTAAAGCTACGAAATGTTTGCTCAATTCACATGTTTTGACGCCTGGCGGGATTCCCCGCTTCTGCCGCGCAGTATTACACGCAGTAAGGAGACTCCTCGCACTACATGACATTCGCTAGGTTTCTCTTTTTTCCAAAAAAGTTTGAAGCAGGGTCATTACACGCCAAACGTCCCAAACATTGCGCTCGACCCTCTCCAATTCTATTGTAAAAAATTGTGGACGTTCATATCAGTGCATTATTTGCCCTCGGAAAGTATTATTGAAAAAAAAAATTGTCTGCTACAGTGATTTGAATTTTGCCGTAGTTGGTGAAACATAGGTTGCGAAAAAATACTATAAAACATACAATACTTCACGGAACGCCTTAAATATCTACTGTTAACTTCAAAAGGAATGACACTATCTTATTACCGCCCGTTGACGACCACTACTTTGCTCACGATGTGCTTTGTGGTGAAGCAATGCTGGAATTCTGCGCCCAATTTGATTATTTTTTAAACATTCTACGAATACTACACACACAATAGGACTATATCACATGGCTGGATAGTTGGCAGTAAGCCTGTCAAAAAAGTATTGAAGTCGATGACCGAGTAGTTTCGAAGTGGAAGGGGCGCAAACATTGAAAAATGTGTGAAATGCCCCATGTTCAGGCACATGTAGAGTCGTGATGCGGTTCAAGTAAAAATTCACGCTTGGTCTCATTCGGAAGAGTAAACAAAGGAAATTTATTTGTGAAAGTTTAATCCGAGTGATTTTTGTTTTAGGTGAGAAACAAAAATTTAAGTTGAGCATTCGCGGCGTGCCTGGGCGCGGGCCCGTAAGTCCGCCTCGCTGCGCCACCACACTTTCTTGGGGCAACGGAAGTATGCAGCGCCCACCCGGGTGGCAGGGTCGTGTGCTGCTGTGAGTTGCTGTGTGCGAGCCGACCGTCTCCGTCGCACGGAGGGCGCATGCGATAACATCATCCCAGGCGAAAGGCCTGCCGTCGATTGGTAATCAAACAGAGAGAAAACGCCCCGCCCGTCTTTCGTAAGAAGCGTGAAGGGACGCCATGGGAGAGAAGGGGCGGGCTGGGGAGGGCTGCGTGCATCGATCGAAGGGCGCAGTCGAGGGCGCCCGCTATCTCGAGGTATCAGGAGACGGCTTGTAAACTTGCTGTGCTCTTAACGCTTACTTCGCTTTTAAAGAATTGACAGCACCAAAACCGCTTCGGTCCCTGGAGCGGACGTATTCCATTAAACCAGCGTTTCATTGAGTTACGCCCTATCGGATCCAAAGGAGTCAGCTGCTAGCCTTACTTCGAATTCTAATAACAATACAATCTGTTGGTATTGCATTCATTGCTTCGCCCTTAAAAGAAAGTGTAATTTTTTTTATTGGACTCCACAAAAGCAGAGGAGCTGTAGTAAAATACTGCTCGGGGGAACTTTCAGTGAGCCACTGATGGTTTGTTGTAAGGGCGTGGTTAGCTGCAATCCATGTGAGCGAACTTTATAGCCGCTGCCCCTGCAGTCGCTACTTAAACACTTACATGCTTATGTGTCGGTTTTTTTTCGGATCGCACATCAAGAAAACGATCTGGCTGTGCAGGCGTTCTCGTTAGTAAACGCAGGATCCAGTATCAAGTTGAAAGACGAGCTTCTCTTTTTCATACATCATGTCCTTTATGAGCTGTGTGTAGTTGTGTAAGTCATTTCACTACTCAATATTACACTAATTATTTCACGACTAATATAACGTGTTCGGTTTATTGCTGCCTTCCAGGCTCTGCCTAAAGTCACCGATGGCTCTGGCAGGTCCACTTACATGTACCATTTCAGTTTATAAAAGAAGTGTTTATTATTATTATTATTGTTATTACTAAAGGACGTTTATAATTTTTTATTTAATGCACATCTTTTCGCAGTTCTCAAATATTTGTATTCATGAGATCAGCACGCATCGTCTTTCATCGTTCTTGAAACTGAGGATGTAACCAGCGAGACAATCTAAACACAAGTCAAGACCCGTCGACCCAGGATAACTTCAGAAAAGCATGACGCAGAGAGAGAGAGAGAGAGAGAGAGAGAGAGAGAGAGAGAGAAATGCTTTAATGAAAAATTGGAGGTGTTAGCCTGGCCTGACATGCTACTCCAAGTGCTGGGCGATGGTTGTGAAATGTGCACTGATAAACACTTAACAGCACATACATCCACACACACACACACACACACACACACACACACAACACACACACACACACACACACACACGCGCACACACACACACACACACACACACACACACCACAAACACACACACACACACACACACACACACACACACACACACACACACACACACACACACACACACACACACACACACACACACACACACACACACACACACACACACACACACACACACACACACACACACACACACACACACACACACACACACACACACACACACACACACTATTTACTAAGTTTCGTTAAGGCTCGTTGCCCGCAAGAACGTTACCCACGCTTTCGTGGCGCATAACGCCCAGGTGGTGCTTTTCCATGAGCCTAGAATATGGCGCAGTTCTAAACTGGAGTCCCGTTGAAGGGGGCCGGCTGATCATGCTGTCAGAGCGGGACACGACACCTCGAGAGAAATGGTCGAGATACGTTTTTCGAGAAACGATGCGGCGACACTTGTATCAGCACAAGCTTGGCGCTTCCAGCGATCCTATCGGACAGATGCAAGACATCAGTACGGGCCTCTATACAAAATTTATCCATTGTGCGACTTCTACATGCCGCGAGACTTTAACAGACACGATCAAACATGCGTACAGCGCATCAGATGCCTACACGAACTACTTCAAGAGCAAGATCAAGCATTACGCAGGTTATCTTACGTTGTGCAATTGGTTCGAAAACAGGGAGATCACTGCGGCAGCACGAATTCGTAAAATGCAGCTGCCACACGACCCGCATGGTTATGCAATGGAGCATGCAGCCAAAGTTCCAAAGGCTTTGCAAGTATCCTAGTAAAAGACACGGTGCATGCACAGTGTGTATAGTAATCGCTCATTTGGATGTTCTAGGTAACAGCGTGTTACGTAAGCTGGGGGCAAGCAAGAAGAAAAGGTGTGAGAATTTATGAGCATTGTTATTACTATCAAGCCTAGGCGCCTGGCGATCCAAGCCGCAATCTTGCAGCAAAGGTGTCGCGGAGCCGTTACGGCTCAGCTATGTTTTTCTTTGCTAAGCGCTGAGGACTTAGTTGGTTGTAACATGGAGAAGTAAACAAAAACTACGCAGAAAGCAATGCGGGTAAAACCAGAAAGTAGTGGCACTAATGGTTTGCTGCCAGACAAGGGTAAGCACTGATAACGATTGTGGCCTGTATCAGAGCCCGTGTGACTAAGCTCGGAACAGCGATTCCGAGCTGCCTCTGATGTCCCATATGTAAGGCGGCGGCTTTCATGCAATTTATGATGTTTTTGTTCTTGTTGTTGGCAAGAGAGAAAAAGACGAGATGGGACTGTCATACGCTAGTTCGTAAACATGTCAAGGACACCCGCAGCCACTGTTTATACTATTTCTCCTCAAAGCCAGTATGACGGCGTCTCGCCACTTTTGCGCTTGTTCCTTATTCCTTGAATAAAACAAAGGCCATGAAAGCAAGATAACCTCCGTGGCGACAACTTGCACGGCCGTTAGGCTCACGTCGTTTGCTCTCGCACTTTAAGCCGATGGTGACGTCAAGCATCGGTAATTTAAGTTGCTTGTACGGTGTAGCTGTTTTAACTCGACAGAAAGTATCAGCTTTGCTTCATAATGGAAAACTGGGTTTTCTTATGCCATAAACTTGTGTAAAGAAATAAAAGGGTGAAAATCTTGCTACGATGCATGCCCCTGACACGCAGGACCGCCAGCTATTTTGGTTTATTTTAAGTGTTTGTTGCACTGAATCGAAGTGTGGCATGCTTGCAAGAACGAATTTATAGGTGGGAAAATTAATAAACGCACAGGTATTACCTTACGTTCACAGACGCCTTCCACCACTATTGTGTCATTATTTTGCGTGATTTATGTCTGTCAGTTTCAGGAGTATTGTTACTAGTGAGCTACTGCTTACAAGGTTAACCTTCGAATCCCTAGAATATTTAGCTTAACACAACACCTGAACCTTGGCACCTGTTCAAAGTGAGGATGGTTTATTGCAATCAGAACAGTGGTGAAAGAAGTCGATTGATTACTACAAGAATTGTTCTAGTATAAAAGTATTCTAGAAAAGAAAGAAGAAGAAATAATGAAGAGAATAAAGAAAGAGCAATTAGATATATGGTTGCTTAATGTAACTTCATGTCCTTTGTCTTTGCGAATTATTTATCTTCAGTAAAGGTATGAAATGCAGGAATAACGCAGTAGAAGACAAGTCAGACACAATAGTATTATCGTCAAACGAGAGAAATATTCAAGAGTTGTTTTGCACCTCAGCACACCTAAATCGATCAGAATTTTCCGGTTTAGTACGTGGCAAGCACAATGGAGCCGATTATGGTCGCCATATTCTTTTAAAAAAGCGTCTCAGTTACTTCAAGTTTTTCACAAAGCCCTGACATAACGAAATTAAAGCATGGAAAAATAACAGCCTACTAAATAACACCCCTATATCACCACTTCTAGAGAAAAAGAGCCCGTGAGTGTGAAACATTTTTTTTTTTACTTAAGTGTGTGAGGAGCAGTGGTTGGCATCGTGTCTGATGTCTTTTTCTGCTCTCTTAGGCAAACAGTGCATTGCGAAGGCTGTAAAACGGACAAACGAGCAAACGAGGTAGACGCAGTACACAATAATTATTCACCGGCTCTCGTAAATACGCAACTAAAGAGAGTAAATAGGACAAAAATGTAGAAACGCACAAACACTTCTTTCCCGTAAATCTCACACTAGCTTATTTTATGTGCTAGCTTGTAGAATAGCAAAAACATTGGCTGTTTACTTGTCCTCGCTTCTGCACTTTATGGTGTAACTACATGAGGTGGAACAAAAACATCAAGGACATCTACATACACCCATCAAACTGCAGCATACGCTGCTTTATCAGTCATAAACAACCCTTGATTCTTCTGTCATTGCGTGTCATATGCCTTGTGCCCGATGTTAAAAACGTAAAAAACGTAACTGATTTGCTTCATATGTAGTGACCTACTTGTAACAATGCGTTAGTCAACATGTATTAAAAGAACTCAGATCATCTCATATTACTTAATATTCTTTTTTTTTTCAATTTTCACGCAGAACTCCCAGTGTGCCATGCTTACGTATCCTGGCAATGTTGCTGACCGAGCACGCTCCCCTAGCTACTGCCGCAAAACACGTAAAAACTTCCGGAATTTCATCTCACTGCCATTGAAATGGGTAAAGCGTATTTTTTTTTGCTAAATTCCACTTACTTCGGGGAGCTTGTAGCGTATACGCTATTCGCCGAACAACCGTGAAAAATCAGACAAAAGAAACCGTCCCTTAACAATAGAGGCCCGTTTACGAGGTTTGAGCTCAAAACTAGTGACCTGGCAAGCGTGGTGCGCATACAGCGTTGATTACGGGAGGGTCAGAATGAATGATCGAGATTATTCGTGCTTACTTCCCGGGTTGTTCATGAAGAGCAAAGGGGAACCAATGGTGGGCAGTCGTGTTACCATATCGTACTGCGTTGCGAGAAGTGATCCTCGTTGATTATGCATGCCGCCGCCGCGACCGCGTACCGCGAGCCGTTCGCCGCGGGTGGCCTCAGCCCGCAAAGACTTTAGAAAAGCAAGAGGATGGAACTCATGAGACAAGCATGCACCAGAGCAGCTGTTTGAGCCGCCCTTGCTTCGAGGCGGTCTCGGCTTTGCTCCTTCGCGAGCAATCTGTTCCTGAGCAAGAGCTAGCTAATACTTATGCATAGCGGCAAGACGGAGTCCAATATTCGGCGGGGGCTCTTTACTTTTCTAGTGGTTTTCCGTGGCGCCTTCGTTGTTTGTGTGACGGCAGACGTCTGTCGGATGTGAAGTTTTCGTGGTAGCGTTGATATATTTGCATATAATGAAATCGACTCTACAATGCCTCAAAACATATTCTTGCGTTACACATTCACATTGGAAAAAACGGGGAAGGAGTGGCAGAAAGTTAACCGCTGTTGGCTCACACTCAATCCTTCGTGTACTTGAGAAGTTATATTCTCAAATGCCTTGGGTAAAGAGACGGCGTACTGGAAAAGCCGGCCAAGATGAAGAAGCACAGATTTCCACAGAAGCACCACACGTTATTCCTTACACGAGATTTAAATGTTGCGTGTTACAACAGGACACTTTATAACGACTTCTGTAACGCGGTATTAAATTTTTCCTAAAGGTCAGCCTTTTCATAGCCTGCCTAAGATGTTCGGGTTTCGCTTAGCATATGCGATAAAAATACATAAAAAGGCATGAAAAAACGCAGCATATTTAACCCTGCAATGTCCGCAACCAATCCTGCCTAAAGAGAAATCGTAACAAAGTGTTATTCTTTTCTGCTCCTGCAGAGTGCATCAAAGAATGAAGTGTTATTTGGGATATAGTTCATTCAGTATAAAAAATAAATGCGTAAGCATCACTGGAGCTTCATTATGCCGCATTAAAAATTCAACGATTGCTTTTCACTGAAGCTTTACTAGCTTCAGTCACTTTTTGATACACTATATTTAGTGTACGAAATATGACAGAGCGGGCATTACAGGATGGCTGGCTACCGTGGTGGCATTGAAATGTTACGTGGCAGTGTTGTGTACGCTGTAGGACGGAGTACGACGTCTTGCTGACCAAAACCTTGCCCTTGTCTGGTATTTTATGTTGAAAGAAGCATCTTGCGCCCCACATCATGGGCTTCATGCCAGACTCCATTTGTTGCGACACCCTGCGAAGAATGGAACTAGCAACAAAATACGTCGACTGGGTGAAAGCGTCGACGCGCAAATGCCCCGTCCGCAAAAGCTCTGTGATCTCACGAAATCCCAATTTGTCAGGCTTGGTCAGTTGGAAGTGGCACAGAAGCGCCTCGCTTGGAACCAACTAGACAAAGTAAGGGAAACAGGGATGGGGAAGACGGTGGGTGTTTGTGCGAGCAAAGGATGGCCCGGTGTTGCCGAAAGGGAAGAAATATCGCCAGAGTCTAACAACAAGAAAATGTCATCATGTGAAGAACGAAACTATCACCACCATAAAATAAAAACAACCTGGCAAATAAAGGTACCAGAGACACTTGCATCAGTTATGTCTAGGCGTATATCTCATGGCACGAGGCACAGCACATTATACACAGCGCCGCTCTCGCGGCGGTCAACAGCGAGACACTTTTCCTAGGTCAGACTCTGTGCCTCTACGGCTGACGGCATTCATAACGGTTGAAATTCAATTTTCACGAGTCTTTTATTTTTTGTTTTCATTGCTTTCAGCTCTACTTCAGTAGACCGATAGTTATCATTCTGGTATATCTTCTGTTGTGCGTCTTTTTGTTGCCATCGCTTACTGCTACTGACTGTTGTTCATTGCATTAACTCGTTGTCCGCTTGTTAGGTTCATTCACAGGGTTATTCAATATGTATGGCCTTAAGTAATCTCTTGTTGAGGGATATAGATTAGTTCGTGTTTTCCTGTCATTCATTTCGTTGCAATCTTTATGACATAGTTAGACTGCCGAATTCTTTCGCGTGTTTATTTCCAGTTGTATTTGTGACCATGGGTCACGTGCCTAGGTTTGTGGTTGAAAAACACTTTTGCTTTGATTACCCCGTGGTATCGTGTTCGTGTCTTTCGGCTGTTTTCGTTTTTTGGCGCACTTTTAGTCTTAATAAAACCATGAACCAACTAGCTCGCAAGAAGGTCTTACTGTATTCACCTCAGTTTACACGTGCTTACGTGTCAGAGTTTACTGTGCCTGCGTCTTGAATGTAGATTAGTAACGCTTTCAATGCTTCTCTTGTGACCTCCAAGCAATGACATGGAGCTGTTCAGCAGTGAAACTTCGTAGCAAGCAGGAATCATGTATTATATAATTAATAATTTATTAATATTTAATTAAACATTTATTCACATTTCTTTCTTTCGTCAATGCCAGCACACACTGGCTACACAAAGCAGCAAAGACGCGCAGTGGAATATTATTCACGAAAGATGATTTAGACGACAGCCTGGCTTACAAACAGATAGGCGGCCAATTTACTATGCTGGCTTGTCACATTCACCATTTTAAGAAAATTTGGGGATTCGGCTTTTCTCGGCAACCATTTTTGGTTACGGTTACACATGGAGGTGCAAAATGCGCGTCCGGAAAATGCCTAAAAAGGCCCTTAAACCTAAACTTAATCCTGTTAACTATATTACATAGCGTTCAAGAAGAAGGGACACCAACCGGTAGTTCAGGTAACGCACTTGAAATTGCACCCATGAATTTAAGCGCTAAACTTGCTTAAGTTGCCACAAGATTATATCTGGAAAAAGAAGTACACTAAGTGTGGTAACGTGAAATTGAAAAAAAGTCAGGGTTATATTATTAAGAATAACAACGTTGTTTGAAACTCTACAGCAAGCATCAGAGAGGGTAGGCAAAGACATGCGGATTATGAAGACAAATGGAACGCTTTATTGAGGAGTAGCTCTTAATGTTTTAATACTGAGATATCCTGCTGATATCATGTATTTAGGATGATAGCTAAGGTGGGATGAAAAAATGAAAATGAGTCTCAAAGTTGGCCACAGTGCCTTACGAACTACTGCTGCCTACTCGTAAATTAATTACTGCAGGTGCTTGATCCCCAAGCTTCAGAAGGTCTATCCTACAGCAATCTCTGCGTTCATCTAGTTTGAAGGATTCATTTTTTAATGTCTATTCGTTGATGCCGGTGCAGAAGAACTCAACCAACCCATACGACGAGATGAGACTTCAGAGTTAATTAGGTAACAGTATACGGGAAGAGGCCCTTCTTTCATTACTTCCTTCGGGGCTTAATTATTTTGGTTGTCAGTCGCGTGGCCACTTAGGCCCAGTTCACTCGTGGACAGACGCCAGATTCATAATCCGCAAGAGAGTAAAACTTTTTTATTGTGTTCGTAACACTGCAAAGCGCTGTCGTAGCTATAAACGATCGACTATAGAGTGTCTCGTTTGAGTTTTCTGATGCCTAGACAAAACTTATACGTGGCAGCGCATGACAACGTGCAGTTAATCAAGTGCTGCTCAGCGAAAATTCGAAAAAGCACTAAGCTAATAATAACGATGGCTAGTTCTGTAGTTCATCTTGAATAAGGCTACAAAATGCAGCTGGCTCAAAAGTATAAAATGGCTTGTAGGAAAGGCCCCTTTTATAAAGCTCAGATGCTACTTCGGCGACCACATTCTGCTTCACAAATAGTTCTGCCCAATGTGCCTGGTGTGATGCAGAAATGATCATAAAAAGCGACGTGGGAAAACGCAAATGAACGAACCTATGAAATTGAAACGAAAGCCGGCGTCAGGAAGTCGCGTGCCCTTCAACTGTTCACTCTGCAAGCTAGCACCGATGCTGCCCTCATTTAAAGTACAGCCACGCTCTCATGGGGAAGGGGAGATGGGGGGTTGTAATCCTCTTGTAGGCCTCCCCCGACAAACCGAGGTCATTTAGAAAATTCGGAATCACCAGAGAGACCCATGCGGCGCTATATAAGGTACTTATTTGATTAAGTAATGATTAGTTAATTGAGTTGAGTAGGAGCGAACGTCGCTGGTCGGGAAAGCGAGGAACAAAGAGGGATAAGGAAAGTACACGGAGACTGGCTAAATTAGAAACTCCAGACTGCTAGCAACGTCATAGTCTGGTAAAGTGGATAGACAACTTTAATGGAGACTTCAGAACTGTGGGCTTCAGAAATGATGTTTGACGATGCAAAGTTGCAATACAATATTCTCATTTTGTTTTCGTTCTTAAGCGCTCAAATTTTACGACAATTACAGAACTTAGTTCCTCTGATCGTTGCGCTGTCTTACTGTAGGAACTTCAGGTCAGTGATGTAAGAAATGCAAGGAGTAAATACGAAAGAAGAAAGAGAATAATCAGGACAAAGAAGAAACGGTTTTCTACACTGCAACTGAGAGTGAGAGACGAATAAGTGTACAGAGGTAAGAAAATATATAAACGCGAAAGGCAGAGCCCCGTGTTCATAAGCGCCCACGATTCGTAGTTATGATCGCACAAATATTTACATTATGGCAGCGGGAGTTGAGGGTTAACAAAATAATTACCGCCAAAGCCTGAAATCCCGTGCTGTGAGCGCGGAGTAAAAAGTTGCACTGGAGGTCATCATTTGGCTCGTGGCACAAGAGAAAATGAAATGAAAGCTGCGCCTAGAAGAATGTTGTAAACATTCCGGGGATGAGCATTTCTTTTTAGTCAACGTTGAAGACACCTTAATAATCTTTGTGTATCTATTCCGAATCAGCAATGCCATCTTTCATATAACTGGGTACAAAAGAAACACTGTCCAGTGCAGAAAGCGTTAAAAAAACGACAAAATCTATTCATAGTAACGTATTGAGCTGTACTAAACTGGAACTCAGTATTATTATACAGATCCATCACGGTGCTATCAGGCGAGGTGAAAAAAACAGGCAAATAGGCCAAACGAAAGTTCTACTTATTTTTACGTTGGTGCCAGATAAAAATGAATGCTTTAACTTCGCAATTTAATAAATAAAGGACAGCAGGGTAAATCAAATTTATTTTCGTGAAGTGGTTGTCCCAGAGGCCCTACAAGAGGAGCTGTTTCGAGAAAGAAAATTAAAGATATTGGACAAGCGAGGCTTACTGTGTTTGGTTTATGTTTGCGTGACTTTCACTTCCATCGTTGTTTGTCCTTCCACACCTGCCAAAATCGAAATCGATTTTCCATTAAGAAAATGTCATAGGCTCCTCGCTAAGCGCATATTGCCGGTGTTAAGCAAAGCACGAAGCGCACCAGACTTTTCTACTGCAGTCATTGCTGCTTTGTTTTCTTTTGTGCTCGTGTTTAGAGGCAGTGCCGCCAGTAACCTTGCGCGCAGATACAGAAAAAATAAACGGTTTCGAAGAAGTAGGCCATGTGCTTGTCTGAAGCAGCTCTCCCTCAGCCTCACCTAAACTGCTTAAATGATGCTGCTGCACGGTATGCGAACCTTGGAGGCGTGAGTGAAGATGAAAGCGTGAGTGTCATTCACTACTTTGCATGCCGCAAATTAAATTACTGCACGCGATATAGGCAAATAATGCCTCCGTAATGGGCTCCTGCATGCCACCTTCCTTCACTTCGAAGTTTGTTGGTTCGTACTAAAGTTCTAAATCGGAATGAACCTCTTCTCAAGCCTCGCAAGTCTACTCAAAATGAATAGCGAGCTGTGAAGACTGCGAAACGTTATGTTAAAATAAGTTTAGAGCAAAAGTAACTGCTTGAAAATGTTTGTTGTTGTTTTGATGAGGTTATCCATGAAAAACATTAGGAATGAGTTTTGATGAAATATCGAAAAAAAAATCGGTGAAGTTTTGTTACTGCGCATTCCATATAATTTCTAAGTTATAAGCTAGGCTAACCTGTGAAAACAATCCCGTAATACCGTACATCTGTACTGGTGCAAAATTCTCGTGTCGCAGAGAAAATATGCTAAAGATATGTTTAGTCCCACCCGTGTATGTGTTAGTATGTAGCCCGTTTGTCGATCATGTAGCCGTACGTTTCTGTATGGTGAGAATACAATAGCGCATGAAAAATATGGAATACATTTTAGAATACCGATAACGCTGAGCTCGCGGGTAACAGTTAGTATATTTGTGCAATGTACAAACCAAAGAATAAAAATATATGGTTTCACATTTGCTTCCGTAATATAATGATGTTTTGCGATGCTTTACTTATTGCAGGCAACACTGATATATAAGCTTGAAGCCATAGATATTCCTAAGCGATATCAATGTAGAGACGACGGCTGCTTCGGAGTAGAACACTACGTACATATAAGTGGCAAAATAACTGAATGTTCCCATGCATTTACATTTATTCTCGGCGTTTTCACCGGGGACCGGTCGTTTCAGGAGTATCTAATATCTTCAAGAATATCTTTCTAAGCCGGTAGAACGTGTTGCCTCCTCAGGACTAGTAATGAAAAGTAATCACTGCGTGGTAGAGGCAGAAAATGCTACGTAATATTAGCGTCAGAACGGCGACAAAACGTGGCCCCAGGTGTCGAGACCGGCGTTAAGAATCTCGTGGAAGTTTGACCCTCGCTTTGCTTCTGTAAGCCGCATAAAACTTTGGCTTGTCCATCACAAGTTCTTGCGGTGGTATGAGAAGACGAACACGCCCATGGAACCCCGATCTATGTCGCTTGGCAATTAGAGCGTGGCGTCACGGTGAGGACACGCTCTGTCGCACAGCTGCGAGTGAGATATCGTCCAATCCATTATAACTACGTAAGCAAAAAAAAAAAAATAAATAGCAACGTTTTCCAAAGTTGTGAAGTAATTAGTAGGAGGGAGTGTATCCGGGATTAGTAGACGGGAGGAGTTTGTGGGCGTCGATCTATCATGAAAATTGGCGGGGTGCCCTGCCAGCACGACACGTCAATTTCTTCATTAAATGCTTCGCTACTCCTGACAGCCTTCGGTGAGTGATTGGTTTGAAGGCCTAGTGTCTTACAGAGACTTATTGGAGATGATATCTGACACAATCGCACTATAACTACCCATCTTTTCTTTTTATCGCAATATTATTCGTACCGAAACATGCGAGACTGAAACCCTGAAGTACGCCGCATTACTGAGGCAGGCGATAAAGCCCGTCTACGTTTCACGTAGTCGTTAATCTGGCAACATAACGCTTATATATATCCTCGGTACAAGCAGCAAGAAAGGAAAGGGTGATTCGTCATTTCGACCACACCAGAGTCTTTACACCTTGAAATGTTATAGTCCTTCGGCAGCCGAATTCGCCAAGCTCCATTGTAGAGGTAGTAGCGGTATTTGCGCTTATGCAAGAGAACATGCACTATTGTGGCTAACTAACTTTTGAGAAAGGTGAACGATGCGCGTATACAGGGGCTGCCCGCGTGCGTAAAGGCCTTGCCTAGCCGAGTTTAAGAAAGACCTATAAGTAAATGCCCGCTTCAGCACTGACAGACTGGCGAAAGCGAGAAGGGGAAAGAATGGGCCCTTCTTCTCAATGCCTGTTTACTGCTAAGAATGAAGTCCAAGTAAACTCGGAGTCGCAGCAATCCAACATCGTGGCTGCCATCAATTTTTCCGCGAAGCTTTCAGTTGGCCGTCTCGAATGACATTTGGAATGGGAGCATTTGTTGCTCAACAACTCAAGCTTTTGTCTTGATTGCTCTTTTCCCTCTGACTTTCAGTTGATTTCCTTCGTTGATGTGTGGGACAATGTCTTTCTTAGTGTAGGACAATGTCTTTCTTTAGTGTGTCCTATATACCGGCAATTGCCCCTCCTTTTCGGCAGCCTTTCTTCAGGAAACTCGGGAAAGATGGCCATCTTGTAAAAGAGCAGCTAAGAGGTGTGAAGAAAAACATCGTGCATAGTGCGGTTCGAAAGAACACAAAATACCTGCAACCCACGCACGTCACTACACCATATCGTTCAACTTGGTGTCTGGTGATCCTAAAGGCTGAAGTGCCTCAAACATATTTGACTTGTAACGAGCTCAATGCGATAAACAAATAATGTACAACATCGCTTATTACAAATATCGCATAATGGCGTTGTGACTAATCTGCTCTTGCATGCACTTATGGTGTACCATAACGTGCACATACAATGAAAACAGAATGCCTGAACTTCTCTCAGCCCTTTTTTTTTTGTCAAGCAGGGCTCCTGAAAGTAAAACCATAAAAATAGATGTGACCGACCTCATTTTGTTTTAAGGACTGTTGAGCACCTATAGCAACTCTGAGCCACCGCGATGGCCCTGTCGTTACAGCGATCGGATACTCACTCGAAAGACCAGTGCTCTATACTGGCTGCGGCGGTCGCATTTCGATGAAGGTGGAATGCTAGAGGCCCGTGTGCTTTCCAATAACAGTGTACTTTAAAAAAACGATAAACATTATCCAGAGCCCTCCACTACTGCGCCTCTCATAGCCTCATTCGCTTTGGGACGCTGAACTCCACAAGCAATCAAACCATCTAGGGATTGTTGGCTTGAGCTCTAAGGCACTTCAGGCAAGTTCGTTAGCGAAGCAAACACTGTTTCATTTGTAATTTCATCTCTCGAAGACCTCTGGAGTGCGCGACTCAATTGTGTCGCCTCATCTAAAGTGTACCTGAAAGCATGACAACTGATGCGGCCTTCACTGTTAAAAAAAAGAGTCCTTTGACTTTTTTGTAGGTCTTGACTCGCACCATCTACAGCGTTCTTTAATCGGATACGTGCGCTCTCTTTGGTTATTATTGTGCTCTCTTCGGGGAGTCGTGGGACGCCCTTCTCTCCGAAAGGTACTTAAAGTCGCTCTTTAACGGGAGTTATAATATATGCGGCAGTTCAAGACTCACAAAGAAAAGAGCAAAATGACTCTTTTCTTTTTGTCCTAAGAGTTTAAGAAACCTGACGGCGTGTAGTCCAAAGGAAGCCCCAGAATTGTGCTCTGCAATTATAACAGGTAGTATTTGTTTTGTATAAGTTCACATAAAAATCTTTATATCATACTAAAACTACGAAACATGGTGCTTGTTGTAAAATTGCATCGCATGCAGACGCAATGGTGATCATCTAATTCGGTAAAAACACCTCCGACAGAAATCATTTGCACTGACAGGAACTCGTCTTGTTCGATGATCTGATCTAGGGTGCGGAACCTGATGCACATAGAACAGCTCAGAATGAACCGAAGATAATCGTTTCATATTCGTTCGACTCACAGATACTTGGCAATTCACATCCTGCGCGCCAATATATGAAGATCTATTATGGCAATAACGAAAACGGAACTGCCTGAGAAGTGCCATTTAACAAATGCGATTGATTATAATGCGATCTCTAACTAAAAAAACAAATATAGAAGAAAAACATATTTTTTATGAGCAACAGCTACCGAAGGTAGAATAAGAAGCTCTTTTTTTTTCTAAATGTTTGATCACGAAATCTCACGAGCATAATGGGTCACAATAAATGCGAATAAAACTATTGTCAACAACTTCACCATTCAAACAGAAACACACACTCGCAACGTATAAAGCGTCATTGTGCTTTACGCGTTGTATCTTTATTTTACTCCATGACCTACTTACATTTAGATCGTGTAGTCGGTGATCAAATACCAGGCGGCGATGTAAAAATAACATGGAGTTCCCACCCAAAGAGTTCAATTTATAGCGCTGTAGACCTCTCGTACATTCGTGCTACGGGTAAGCGTAACTCCTATTCTGCTAAACGACAATTTTTCTTCATCTGCGCGCAGAATAAATGCAGAGATGAGGATGAAAGCAGATTGGAATACACGAAAGGCCTCAAAGGATTTGCAGAACAGATGAGAACGAACACGAAAGCTGGCCTATTGAAACTCTTAAATGGACGTTCAATGCCTCCCACTGCAGCCGACTATTGCTCGTTTTTATTTCTCGTTTTTGTTCATACTGATTCAATCGGTTTATCATGAAAATAAGGACAAGTAAGGAAATCCGGCTCCGCTGCAGCATTTCTTGCGAAACGTTTATGTAAATGGTCGCATGACGCGACACACTATCGCGTTCTGCCATGCGTCTTCTTTACACGAATTTTGCTGTTTGGTTTTCACGAAGGTCAGCTTGGCATAAAATATTGTTTGATATGTAAGATAGTGCAAGAAATAGACTGTAATTCGCAATGACTCTTAGTCCAATTCGTCGTTCTCAGAGCCGAGCAAAGCCTACGGTCTTGGTGAGTACTGTATTAGTGGTGCAACTGTTGGTGTGCATAATATGAGCAAGCAGCAAAAGCCACAGTGTGTGGACCAATTCTTCTTGTGGTGTGGTTCACTTCTCCCAGGTGTATGAAAGTGAGAGCGAGTGGTTAGGTGGGTTTTCTCAATAAAATATGGAGAGACGAGGGCTCTCGGGCCTCCTCAGTAGGCATAAAATGAGCTGAGGTCTTTTAGACTTATTGTGGAGAGCATCGTTCAGTAGTGTAAGTGTTCGTGCTTGGTGAACTAATGTTCTGGTGAAATGATGCTTCCTTATGTTTTGAGCCACAAGGAAATAACTTCGCGCTTCCATGCATTTATACATATTAATGGATCAGCGCATCATACCAAGTGCTTTTGAATTTTGACTGAGATGTGTTTTATCTGGCTGTGACGTGTCTCACTTTATGCTTGTTAATTTAGTTAGAAAGTCAGTGTCTAGAGGAGTTAGTTCGACCGATGGAACCACGAGCCTTGCTTCGTATATATGTCTGATATTTCGCAACTTCTTTCTTATTCTTTGACTTTTGTGCAGAAGGACACAGGCAGCATTGAAGTCTACATTTGCCGTCTATTGTATGGTACGGCGCTACGCGCCCGGCTGTGGACAATTTCTTTTTACCTCAAGATTGGCAAAGTATGGCGTACTATACCACAAGAAAAAACGCCAGGCCTGCGCGGAAAGCGCAGCACAGTCACAGCGAAAGCTCGAAGAGCGGCATTTCTAGAGCCCGTTATAAACTCTCTTGTGGCTACTAACACAATACACTAGCAACGTATCCACTACGGCACAAATCATAATTTTTGGAAAGTTGGGAAGCACCCACCACGACATTACTCGTCATTCTGCGGAGAAGCGAGGTACCATCTGCAAGGCATTATGAGCAGTTTCTTGATGCGATGGCTGATGACGATGAAGAATTACGACTGAGCTTTTGTAATGGGTTGGAAGCTTTAAAGGACCCACTAGTTACTTAATTCGCATTGTGTGATGCCCGGTCGTTATGTCACTCTCCCACCACGCTTTATAACATACGCTAACGTGAGAAAGAGATAGAGGGAGGGAATTAACTTTATTGAGACCCTGAGGAAGTGGATCATGGGAGCCTTATGGGCTTCTTTGGCAACCAATAGAAGTGCACTTGCGAGGAACCCACTACGCTATAAATCATCAGAATTTTTTGTGAAGTAGAGAAGCAGCCACTATGCGATTTTTCGCCATTCTGCGGATTACCGTGGTACCTGCTAAACACCTGTAAGGCGTTATGTGCACTTTGTTGATGCTGTGGCTGATGACGATGAAGAATTATGGCACGCCCCTTTGTAATGGGTTGAAAGCATTCAACAACCTACTCGTTGCGCAACTCGCATTGTGTGACGCCTGGTTACAGAATTCGCGTTGTGTGACGCTTGGTTGTTGCTTTACTCTTCTACCACGCTGCATTACATATGTTAATTTGGTTCCTTCCCGACATGAAGCCGGTATAGGGTGTTTTTGCAGAACAGTTTCAAGCACCGGCATGGCTCTGAGGTAGGACACCGGGCTCCCACGCAGAGGGCACAGGTTCGAACCTCGTTCCATCCTGGAATTTTTTTCTTATTTCGTTTTTTTTCTTATTTCGAGCGATAGTGGTTACGGACACCGGTGGCAGCGGTGGCGGCGGCAGCAGTGGCGGCGGCAGCGGCGGCGGCAGCGGACAACTACGGCGCCAAAAACTGTCCTTGTTGTGATCTCATAACAGCTTTCGCTGTAAAATAAAGCACTTTACTTCGGATTCGAAGCCAAACTGCACGATTTGTCAGGCTGCGGTAGGTTGTTTTACAGCGAAAGCTGTTATGAGATCATTTCAGCGGCCGTTTTGGCGCCGTAGTTGTCCGCCGCCGCCACCGCCGGTGTCCGTAACCACTATCGCTCGAAATAAGAAAAAAAAAGAAATAAGAAAAAAGTTCCAGGATGGAACGAGGTTCGAACCTGGGCTCTCTGCGTGGGAGCCCGGTATTCCTGCTCTGAGCCATGCCGGTGCTTGACACTGCTTTGCAAATAATCCTATACAGGCTTCATGTCGGGAAGGAACCACATTAGCATATGCAATATAACGTGGTAGAAGAGTAAAATAAGCACCAAGCGTCGCACAACGCGAATTCTGTAACCAGGCGTCACACAATGCGAGTTGCGCAACGAGTAGGTTGTTGAATGCTTCCAACCGATTACAAAGGGCTCCGCCATAAATCTTCATCGTCATCAGGCACAGCATCAACAAAGTGCGCATGATGCCTTACATGCGTTTAGCAGGTACCACGGCTCTCCGACGAATGACGAAAAATGGCATAGTGCCTGCTTTCTTACTTCTCAAAAATTACAATTATTTATAGCATTGTGGGTTCTTCGCAAGTGCACTTGTATTGGTTGCCAAGGAAGCCTATAAGCGAATGATCCATTTCCTCAGGGGCCTTAATAAAGTTCTTCACCCCCCCCCCCCCTCTCTCCCACGTCAACGTATGTTATAAAGCGTGGTGGGAGAGGGAAATAGCGACCGGGCGTCACCCAATGCAAATTACATAACTGGTGGGCCGTTTAAAGCTTCCAACCCATTACTAAGGGCTGAGCCATAATTCTTCATCGTCATCAGTCGTCGCTTCAACAAAGTGCACATAACGCCTTACAGACGTGTAGCTGGTTCCTGGCTTCTCCGCAGAATGACGAATATTGGCTTAGTAGGTGCTTCCCAACTTCAAAAAAAGTGTGATTTATGGCGTAGTGGGTACCTTGCTAGTGTACTTGTATAAGTAGCCGCAAGACAGCTTACAATGGGCTCTAGAAACGCCGCTCTTCCAGCTTTCGCTGTGACTGTGCTGCGGTTTCAGCGCAGGCCTGGCATTTGTTTTCACGAAAACACGTGGTATTTCTTTTCAACGTCGTGCGGAAATAAGCTTTAAAACATCCGCATAAATTGCCTGCTTCTGTTCATACAGCCATAGCTAGACCAAAGGTAACATGTTCTTTCAGCCAATTACCTCTGATATAATTACGTCATGACACGTGCTGCTCTGACGAATCACGAAGACACTCGCAGCGTCTACTCGCCATGTAGCGAAGAAAAAAAATTGGGGGACGCTGAAACTTCGCCTTTAAGAGTTGAACGCGATGACAATATCCGGCACCACTCTCATCGCGCTCCGTTTCGCGAGTCATTATATTCATGTTTAAAGCAAAAGTATTTTAAGCGCACATAAAACGAGGGCAGAAGATCTAAGTATTATACAGGACATCGTTTAACTCACGACTGAATGTTTATTGAACAGAATAACATTTAGGAGCACAAGAGAACCAATTGCCCATGCGTACTCGAACAAGAGGCCTAACTGCCTTCAGAACCAGGAGAATGAAAATCATAGTGAAACTAAAAATCTTCACTTATCAAAAAAGTCCTCCTTATCGTGTAACGTGATGGATGCATGGATGGCTAACACAGTCACGGCCCCTTTTTCTAATATGAAATGCCCCCACTATTTCACGTGTTGCCTGATCCATATGCCTAAACAGTATCTCGATTTCATGCACCACGGGATAACATCCGCATTTATAGCAATGCATTGCCACATGCGAATGGGCTGAAGCTTTTAAGGAAGCGTGGTGTTCCATAAGACATGCATTTACGCACCTACCAGATTGATCAATGTATACTTTACCGCAAGAAATCGGAATCATATAGACCACTTTCAAGGCACGCTGCACATATTGGTTCGGTTTTCGATGCTTCACAGGACAGACACTTTACTCCTTCGTTTTGTTAACCCTAAGGCATAAGCGTGCCAACTTGTTTCTCGCTGTGAACTTCACATCCACGCTATATCTGTTTCCTGTGTGCTTCAGGTTGTGTGCCAGCCTGTGCACGTAGGGAATGAAAAAGGCAGCCACACAAACGCACACGCATACACACGACATACATATAGTAAAGGTAAACGTCTCCAGAGAGAGAGAGAAAACTTTTATTTGTGGAGGCCTCAAGAATTATCCTCGTTGGGTGGAGCCCTT
Organism: Rhipicephalus sanguineus; assembly: GCF_013339695.2. Taxonomy (NCBI): domain Eukaryota; kingdom Metazoa; phylum Arthropoda; class Arachnida; order Ixodida; family Ixodidae; genus Rhipicephalus; species Rhipicephalus sanguineus. The sequence continues at coordinate 166,117,967 of NC_051178.1, read as the reverse complement.
AGTTCAGGGCCCCATTGGCTCGCGCCACACCACGTGCCCGCTGGATCAGCCGACGCTGCTCCTGCGGCTCTGAGCTGGTCAGCGCAGTCTCCCTGGAGGATTGTGAGGGCGAAGGAATAGGGCGGCAGCCCGGTGGTTGTGGACATTCCCAGGTGCAGTGATACACCGCGGGCTTCGCTCCACAATAGGGGCAGTATGAGGGATATTGTGTGGGGTGGAAGAGATGAAGGATATAAAGGCAGAGGGAATGAATTAGTCTGAAGCTGCCGCCAGGCAACAGCGTCTTCTCGGTTGAGTGATTTGTGTGGGGGTGGGAAGTACATGCGGCACGTCGGTAGTGTTGCAGCGTTTCAGTGTAGTTGAGTGGTTCTGTTGGTGCATCGTCTGGGTTGGACAGCTCTTCCGATGGCGCCCGGTTTGTGAGCTCTCGAGCTACCGCATTAGCGCGTTCATTGCCATGGAGAGAGGCGTGTCGAGGTGTCCAGAGGATACGCACCCTGTGTAACAAAGTGGGGTGTATTGATGTCAGGATACGGTTTGTGTAGGGTGTGACCATTCCTTTCGCTATGTTCCGACAGGCAGTTTGTGAATCGGTAACCACGGTAATTGGTTCGTTCGGTGCTGCTAATTGTGAAGCGTGTATAATAGCCAGGGCGATAGCAGCCTCCTCTGCCGTGCCACTGTCCAGGGTTTTAAGCGTAGCCGATACCGTTACAGAATCGGTGTTGTCCACTACGACCAGACACATGGCACGTTTTATGGATATCGGGCCACATCAGTGTAAAGGACTGGTGCGTTAGATGTGCCGTCACCTACGACTCGCATTAGAGCTTGAACTGTTGCCCGTCTCCGGCCTTTATGTCGATAGGGGTGCATATTGCGGGGTATGGGGGCTCGCCGGCAAGTGCGCCTTGCAGCGAGTGTCACTTAGCATTCCCGTGTGACAGCGCGTGAAAGACACTTGCGGCGAAGTGCACTCCCTCAAAGTGCACTTAAGTGGCCCCGTGTGACAGGGGTATAAGCCACGCAAAGTGGAGTGTGCCTAATTTAGTCAGTGCGTTTTGGCGTGCTGCTTGCCTGACCAAATCACATGCGCCAAGGATGCTAATAAATTATAGATAGTAATTAAATTTCTATGGCAAGTTATTCTGAAAACATACACTTGGTAATTAAAACTGAACCTTCGTTTTTCCAACCTAGCCTCTGATAAAAATAAAGGAAAATACAGAAGTTTGGAAGGCTTTTTAGAACCCCGCATTATATATATATTGGTTAATATTTTTCTTCTTTCATCTTTGTCTGTTAATCATAACGTAATCCTATTCCTATATTTTCGCATGAATAGAGAAATGACATAAATGGTCATGAATAGACATGATTTTAGAACCGTGGCAGCTCGCCAAATCCTTACTTTAGAATGAGGAATGCATGGATAAGAGGACGCATTACTCTATATGCGCCATGAGTGACTGCAGAGAGGTGTACTAGGTTTAAGCGTTCGCTTTTTCTGTAAACAACGAAACGTAGCCAGGATACGTGGCTTGCAGAAATTGCGCGCTTCTCTCGAAGTCGCTTGCATCAGAAAGTTATAACTGCTAAAAACATCGAATGCGCATTATTTACGGCTGCCTTATCATCGTATTATGCTAATGAGAAGCTTGCACGCAAAACGGGAGAAAACAGAGGGAGACGAGTGAGCCGAGCAGTGGGAAATCTCAAAGTAATGTTTCAATCGAGGTGCTAACGAACCCTATGCTATATTAGCGTAAACTCAAGCCACCGGTTAGCCCAGTAAACGACGGGAATGGGAGGCCACCAAGTGGGGAAGACGGTGGAGATAGTGTGGGGACATCGACCGTAGGAGCCCGCGCTAGATTGATGAACGGGGAGGAGCTCGCATGTGGCGCCTCAGCCTGCTTCCACCTTCTCACTCCTATCCATACACACAGCCGGCAAATGCAGATACAAGCACACGAACGAGACTTCCGGTGCTTTGCAATACGGGCGGAAAGGCGAGAGGGAGGGAACATGACAAAAATGCACGTGTTCCGCTCGAACGAGGGCGCCTGTTGGCGAAAGCCTTGTGCTTGCCATCCGTCAAACTTTCATACGCGACGGGTCGACTTAAATCTCCGTGAATACGGAAAGGCTGGCCGACTCCACGTGTCTGTCTTCGCTCGCAGAGTGGCAATTAATTAGCAAACGCGGTTCGAGGCTCGCGAAATCAAAAACACTGCTGATATATTACGCTGCCTGAAGCGGAGAAAGCCGTGAAATATGACAGCACCGCACGGTTGAGGTGCCATTTGCAGAGTAAAGCCGAGCGAGTATGGGAGCCGGACGCGGATATTTGGACACTCCTTGCTCAAACTACAACAAATGGGATTTGCAATAAACTGGATAGATTATATATCGCACATTCTAGGCCTAAAAGCAGAAATCATAGCTTCGTGACCTGTATACATCGCGATTCATTCTGAGCACATGTTTAGAACATCGACATAGAAGATAGTGCAGGCATACTCGAGCCAATCATTATCCACTACAAGAGATACCACACAGAAAATGCTCCGGCAAATGTTCCCCTAACGTCGCAGTCATAATTTTCAAGCTATACAAGGTCTACACAAAACAGCGCCTATGCCATCATCAGCCACCTCGAGTCATCCAGCCTTCGCACCACTCGCAGATAACCTCCGCAATAGGGGGCGCGGTTTGCTTATACGCCTTAGCCACCCAGTGAGCCGCTGGAGCGGTTACAGCCGTACTAGAGGAAGAAGTTCTTGCTCAACTGCTATTTATTCTCCCGTCTCACTTCGCCTTGAACACTCTTGATTATGTGTCCTCGAAAAGCATGTACGAAGCGAGAAGATGTCGTGCGCCCAACTGTTATCCTTCTCTGCTTAAGCTCTCTCGTTTTCTATTGCAATCTAGGGCCTCGGCCCAGCTAAAACGCGCATTAATCTGTTGCCGTGCTGGAACTTAATGGAGAAAATCACAAATACAGTGGTGAGGACAGTGAACGTTCACCTGGAGTGTGTTTATTTACTGCTGCAATAAAAGCACAACGTGCCTGGTTCACGAGGCATTCACTAGCTCTCTATTCTTGTGCGTTAGAGTCATCTGCGAAGCATCTTTCTTCGGTCAGGATAACAAACGCTCAACCGTAAGCAAAAGCTTTCCGACGTCGCAGACCGAGCCAAAGGCATTCGACGAAACAAAAGTAGCAAAAGCCGGACCAGGGGGCACCGTAGCGACAATGGGCAAAGGACATGGGGCTATGGCATGCATCGAATAACTTCTCCCGGCTGCTGTTCTCTCTTTGCAGGCCTGCGTGATAGAGTGACATCGAAGGTACTGTTCGGTGCGACAGCTGCGCGAGCACTCACCCCGGCACTGGACAAACAGAGGAGCAATAGGTAAAAGCGAGAGCTGTGTCGCCAGCGTGTCCGTATTTCTGCCGCTTGCGCAAACAATCGCAGGCGGCAGCTGGCAGAATCGTTGCTTCCTCTCGCCTCCGGCTTAAGGTGTAACACCTTCCGATCATGTCGCTCCATCGCGTATAGCTCATGCACTCCTACTATTGAGAGCAATAAAATGAGAAGGAATATGAGAAATAGAAAAGAAAACCCACTACATATAAAGCCTCGGTGTAACTGAAGCTCGAAAGAGGTTTGTGTGCATTGTGTGCTCAGTGAGAGGACATATCTCTTGTAATGCAGTGGTTTGATACACTGAAGTGCCATAGCACGCCTCAACACGGTGCTGGCTCTCCATACTGGATTCATTCGCGAAGGCACTCGTTATGAAGGCGTCATAATGAATGACATCTGAGATATAAGTTGCGCACAGGACCTCATCAGTTATGATCGCGCTCTCTTTTGGATTATGCCAACCAAGACGCGCCAATATTTGGGGATAAATTCACACGCACGCACCTGAATCGCAAGACATTTGATGGCTTAGTGAGTGGAATGCGTTTATAGTGTGCTCGATAGAGTTGATCAGGACTTATTAAAAGGGCGTGCATTTGTTTCTTCCGCTAACCCCAAATGTATGTATGTATGTATGTATGTATGTATGTATGTATGTATGTATGTATGTAATGTATGTTATGTATGTATGTATGTAGTATTGTATGAATGTATGTATGTATGTATGTATGTATGTATGTATGTATGTATGTATGTATGACCCACACATCGTACCGCATGCCGCCAGTATGGCATGAAGAAAGGCAACCTAATTCGACTTGTGCAGGCTTTACTTCATTAGCCTATTAAGATACGTAGATCATATACCTATATCTTAAAGATGTCGAAAAAGCCAAAATTGTTTCATCATTAGACGAACATATAAGCAAGCTTTAGGACTACCCATACAAACAGCCAACAACAAGCGCTTAATTAGAACTCGATTAGGCCGATTAGACAGACAGCGTGTAAACGTCCGAAGAATCCGCTAACAAATGGCAATAGCTTCCAGGCCAG